>NW_006924451.1:0-839 GCF_000298275.1 Orycteropus afer afer
ACACATCATCATCAAACTCATCAAAACCAAACACAAAGATAGAATGCTGAAAGCAGCATAAGAAAAACAGAAAGTCATCTACAAAGGACAGCCAATAAGAATAAGCTCTGATTTCTCAGCAGAAAGCATGCAAGAGAGAAGGCAATGGGATGGTACATGTAAAACCCTGAAAGAGAAAAATTTTCAACCAAGAATTATATACCCAGCAAAATTGTCCCTCAAATGTGATGGTGAAATTAGGAGATTTCCCGATAAGCAAAAACTAAGGGAATGTGTTAAAAACAGACAAACCTTACAAGACATGCTAAAGGGAGTCCTTTGAACAGAAAACCAAAAATAGCAAATAACAACTGAACATTAATACACAATATGAGATAACCCAGAAACCAAAGCAATGGACAAATCCTAAGTGAAATGAGCTTACAAAATTGTAAACAGGGAACAAGAGACATCAATTGGCTAGTGAGGACAACTACAAACAAAAAAAGACGAAAGACTGTGTAGTTACAGAACTTCTAAATGGTGAGGAAGTTAAGAGAGTTGCAAGATAGAATGGACGGTTCTAAACTTGATGAGAAAATTATAAATCACAGGGTAACCTCAATGAAAAATGATAAACCTTCACATCACAATAAAAAAAGAGGACAAGCACAAATATTCAGCAACTACTAAAACAACAGCAACAAAGGAAATGATAACACAAATCATAAACATAATGAGCTCAGCACAAAAAATAATATGGAACAAAGAAACCAGGGACATCATGAAAAACACATAACAAAATGACAGCAACAAATTCAAACTTATCAATAATTACCCTGAATGTTAATGGATTAAAT
>NW_006924451.1:3206-4615 GCF_000298275.1 Orycteropus afer afer
TGGCAAAACTGGAGATCCATTTGCAGAAAAATGAAACAAGATCTGTACATCACACCACACACAAAAATGAACTCCAGATGGATCAAAGACTTAAATATGAAACCTAGGCCAATACAGTTCCTCAAGGAAAATCTAGGCGCAAATTTAAGGGCCCTAATATATGGCATAAATAGACTCTAAAGCATAACTCAAAATGCACAAACAGTAGAAGAGAAACCAGATGATAGGGACCTTCTAAAAATTAAATTTTTATGTGTTTCCAAAGACTTCTACAAAAGAGTCAAAAGAGAACCTACAGATTGGGAAAAAAATTTGGTAATAACATATCTGACAAGGGACTTATCTCTAGAATTTATAGAAAACACCAACAGCTCAGTAACTAAAAGACAAACAATCCAATTTAAAAAAATGGGCAGAAGACATGAATAGAAAATTTACCAAGGAGGATATTCAAGCAGCCAACAAACATATGAAGAAATGCTCACGATCATGACTTATTAGAGAGATGCAAATCAAAACAACAATGACATACCATCTTGCTCCAGCACTAGTAGCAAAGTTCAACAAGTCAGAAAATAACAAGTGCTGGCGAAGTTGTGGAGTGATTGGGACTCTCATACAATGCTAGTTGGACTGTAAAATGGTACAACCACTGTGGAAAGCAGTATGGTGATTCCTTCAAAAGTTGGAATTAGAAATGCCATTTGACCCAGCCATTCCATTAGTAGATATTTACCCTAAAGAAGTGAGAGCCATGACAATATATGCACATCCATGTTCATCGCAGCACTATTTACAATAGCCAAAAGATGGAAACAACCTAAGTGTCCATCAACTGAGGAATGGATAATCAAACTATTGTACATACACACAATGGAATACTCTGCAATGCTATAGAATAATGTAAAATCTGCAAAACACCGCATAATGTGGATGAACATGGAGGAAATTATGCTGAGTGAAATAATTCAGTCACAGAAGGACAAATATTGTATTAGTCTGTCATTGTAAAAGTTAAGGAAAGGTTTATCTATGGAAGGACATTTTCTTTGTTGGTTACCAGGGGTGGGAGAGGAGGGGAGGGAACACTGTTAGATAGATAGAGATAAGTACTGATTGGGTGAAGATAAGGGCAATGTACCAAATGTGAGTTACCAATATGGCAGCATTGCAGATGAGAAAGACAGAGAGAGGTACATGGAAGGTACAGGCAACAAATATGAACCCTTTTGTACATACAGTTGTGTTGTCAGTGAAGGCTAACATGGGTATATGGATGGATAGATGGGTGGACAGGCTGAATGATTAGGTATCTCTATGAAATGGGGAGTGTATCCAAGATCATATATAGGGTTGGCAGACAATGGTCCTATAAGTTTATGTGAATGATCAGAATTCCCAGGTATATA
>NW_006924451.1:6495-10920 GCF_000298275.1 Orycteropus afer afer
ACTTCCAATTTTCCTAAATTCATACTTCGTACATTCTATATTCCTATGATTAATGGATGTCTGCAGCTGGTTCTCGTCAATTTGAGTGGTGCCACATCAGCAAATGGAGGTCTTGAAAGCTTTACCTTATCCATAGGAGTAAGGCTGGGTTTACTCAGATGATGCAGCTCTTTTCCAGTCCTATTTTTTAGACCCTTCTAACCTAACCAGACTATTCATAAAATTGTGCGATAATGTATCAAACAGTGTTTCTTTGCTATTCGTAAGGTTTTCCCTGGCCAATTCTTTGAGAAGTGGATGGCCTCTTCCTTCTTTCTAGTCTCAGTCTGTAAGCTGGGCTGATAACTCTGCACCATGTGCATCCTGCTGTGTTTGAAACACCAGTGGCTCAGCCTCAAAATTCATACCAACGCATCACCACGGTAGGACAAACCAACAGACAAGTTTGTCTCTCTTTTGGAAACCTCTCATACCACTCTTACCTGGGTCCCTGCAGCTGACTCCTCCTCTGTCCAGATTCCTGGGCCTTTTGATCCCCTTTCTCTCACTCTCCCACTCTGTTGCTTTGGGCATGCCTGAGTTCCCTCTCCTCACCTGGATCCCTGCGGCTGACTGCTCCTCTGTCCGGGTTCCTAGCTTTTAATTCCCTTTCTCCCATTCTCCCATTCTGCTGCTTTTGGTGTGCCTGAGTTCCCTCTCCTCACCTGTTAATAATAGTAGTTAATACTACTATTAGTAGTAGTATTAGTAGTAGTTAATACTTCTATTATTTAAATTTACACACCAACCACCAAAGCAAAGATAAAAAAATTGAAGAGTTTCATGAACTTCTGCAGTCTGAAGTTGACCAAAATTGCAATCATGATGTGTTGATTATCACTGGTGACTGGAATGCAAAGGTTGAAACAAAGAAGAGTCACCAGTTGTTGGAAAATATGGCCTTGGTGATAGAAAGGACACTGGAGATTGCATGATATAATTTTTCAAGACCAACAACTTATTAATTTCAAATAACTTTTTGCACAACATAAATGGCACCTGTACATGTGGCTTCACCAGATGGAGTACACAGGAATCAGATCAACTACATCTGTGGAAAGAGGCATGGAGAATCTCAGTATTTTCAGTCAAAACAAGGCCAGGAGCTAACTGTGGAACAGACCATCAACTGCTCATATGAAAGTTCAAGTTGAAGCTGAAGATAATTAAAGAAGTCCATGAGAGCCAAAATATGACCTTGATTATATTCCTCTTGAATTTAGAGACCATCTAAGGAATAGATTTGATGCATTGAACACCAATTACCAAAAACCAGAGCAATTGTGGGATAATATCAAGAATATCATCCTTTGAGAAGACAGGAAAGGAAGAAAAGACAAAAATGGATGTCAGAAGAGACTCTGAAACTTGCCCTTGAGTGGAGAGTAGCTAAAGACAATGAAAGAAATCAAAAGATAAAGGAGCCGAACAGAAAGTTTCAAAGAGCAGCTTGAGAAGGAAAAACTCAATTTTTTATAATGAAATGTGCAAAGATCTGAACTCAGAAAACCAAAGGGAAGAACACACTTGGCATTTTTCAAGCTGAAAGAACTGATGAAAAATTCAAGCTTTGCGATGCAATATTGAAAGATTCTATGGGCAAAATATTGAATGATGCAGGAAACATCAAAAGAAGATGGGAAAGAGTACACAAAGTCATCCTACCAAAATGAATTGTTTGATGTTCATCTAATTCAGGAAGTGCCATATGATCAAGAACCAATAGTGCACAAGGAAGAAGGCAAAGGTGCACTGAAAGAATTGGCAAAAAACAAGGCTCCAAAAATTGAGGGAATACCCATTGAGATATTTCAACAAAGGGATGCCACACTATAGACACTCAGTCGTCTGCCAAGAAATTTGGAAGACAGCTACCTGGCAAACTGAGTGAAAAAGATCCATGTTTGAACCCATTCTAAAGAAAGGTGATCCCACAGAATGTGGAAATTATCGAATATAATTAATATGGCATGCAAGTAAAATGTTGCTGAAGACAATTCAAAAACAGTTACAGCAGTATATTGACAGAGAACTCCCAGAAATGCAAGCTGGATTCAGAAGAGGACATGGAATTAGGAATACCATTGCTGATGTTAAATGGATCTTGCTTCAAAGCAAAGAATACCAGAAATATGTTTACTTGTGTTTTATTGACTGCACAAAGGCATTTGATTGTGTGGATCATACCAAATTATGGATAGCATTGAAAGAATGGGAACTCCAGAACACTTAATTGTGCTCTTGAGGAACTTGTGCTTAGACTGGGAGGCTGTCATTTGAACAGAACAAGGTTTGCGTGGTTTAAAATCAGGAAGGGAGTGTGTCAGCGTTGTATCCTTTCACCATACTTACTGAATCTCTATGCTGAGCAAATAATTTGAGAAGCTAGACTATATGAAGAAGAGTGTGCCATCAGGATTGGAGCTTGACTCGTTAACAACCTGTGATATGCAGATGACACAACCTTGCTTGCTGAAAGTGAGGATAATTTGGAGCACCTACTGATGAAGATTAAAGGCTGCTGTCTGCAGTATGGATTACATCTCAACATAAAGAAAACTAAAATCCTCACAACTGGACCGATATTAGCATCACGATAAATGGAGAGAAGATTGAAGTCGTCAAAGATTTCATATTGCTTCATTCCACAATCGACACCAATGGAAGCAGCAGTCAAGACATTAGATGACGTATCGCACTTGGCAAATCTTCTGCAAAAGACCCTTTCAAAGGGCTGAAGAGCAAAGATGTCTCTTTGAAGACTTTGTTGTTGTTGTTGTTATGTACCATCAAGTCAGATCCAACTCATAGCGACCCCTCCTTGGGTTTCTGAGGCAGTGTCACTAAGGAAGTAGATTGCCCCATCTTCCTTCTGAGGAGTGCCTGGTGGGTTTGAACCACCAACCTTCTAGTTAGCAGTCAAGTGCCTTAGGCACTATGCTACTAGAGCTCCTAAACAAAGGTGCACCTAACCCAAATCATGGTATTTTCAATTGCTTGATATGTATGTGAGAGCTGGACAATGAATAAGGAAGACCAAAGTAGAGTTGATGGTTTTGAGTTGTGGTGTTGGTGAAGAATACTGAAAGTACCATGGACTGCCAAAAGAACAAACAAATCTATCACAGATGAGTGTAGCTGGAATGCTGTTTGGGAGTGAAAATAGCCAGACTTCATTTCGCCTACTTTGATCATGTTTTCAGAAAAGACCATTCCCTGGAGAAAGATACCACTCTTGATAAAGTGGAGGGTCAATGAAATGGGAAAGGCCCTCAATGAGATGAATTGACATAGTGTCTGAAATGATGGGCCCAGGTGTAGAAAGAATTGTGAGGCTGGCACAGGACAGGGAAGTGTTTCATTCTGTTGTACATAGGGTCACCATGAGTTGGAGCCAACTTGACAGCACCTAACAACAACAACAACAACAACACAAAGGAACAAGCTGAGACCTGCAGGTCAGGGCCTTACTCCAAATGGCTTGGAAGGAATGTAGGCAGTATGGAGGTCAGTCTGCAGCTTAACCACCACCTTCCACTGGCATCCTCACTGTTCCCCATTCTTGTGTCCTTGCTTGTGACTCACCCTCCACCTGGAGCCATCTTCAGTCTCAGTTCTTTATTCATTTTAGATACCTTCACTCATGAAGGCTTCCAGAACTCTAGAAGTAATTCTGCCTTCTTTTAAACATATGTTGAACTCCTGCATCCACTATATATAATCTCCCATACATATTTTGTTGTTGTTAGGTGCAGTCGAGTCGGCTCCAAACCATATTGACTTTATACACAACAGAATGAAAGACTGCCTGGTCCTCTGCCAGCCTCATGGTCCTTGCTATACCTGAGCCCATTGTTGCAGCCATTGTGTCAGTGCATCTCATTGAGGACCTTCCCATTTTTCATTGACACTCCACTTTACTGATTATAGTATCTTTCTCCAGGGAATGATTCCTTCTGACAACATGACCAAAGTAGGTGATAAGTTTGGCCATTCTTACTTCCAATGAGCATTTCAGATGCACTTCTTCCAAGATAGATAAGTTAGTTCTTTTAGCAGTCCCTGGTCCTCTCAGCATTCATCTCCAACACCACAACTCAAAAGCATTAACTTTTCTTTGGTCTTTCATATTCATTTTCCAGCTCTCACATGCATAGAGGGCAATTGAAAATACCATGGCTTGTGTCAGGCACACCTTAGTCATCAAGGAGATATCTTTGCTCTTCATCACTTGACAAAGACTTTTTTTTTTTTTGCTACAATACTGGACATTTGTTAAGTAGCTAATACTTTTTTTTAAAATTGTGATTTGGGTGAAAATTTACAGAGCAAATTCACTTTCCATACAGCAGTTCACATACACTTTGTCTCATGACACTGACCACA
>NW_006924451.1:11413-13570 GCF_000298275.1 Orycteropus afer afer
GTATAGGCTGCAGATTAGTTGGTGTACCAGTTGGTAGGACTAATTGTTTCCATAAATTTTTGGTTTTCTTCATTCTTATTGGCTCTGGATGAGGAGAGACCCTTCATTGCATCTGGATGACAGCTTGCAAGCTTTTAAGATCCCAGTCACTACTTGCCACAGTAGGAGGTGGAAAAATGTTTTGTGTAGTATGTTATGCCAATTGAGATTGATATCTTCTGTGACTATGGTCCCAAGCCCACAGATTCAACTACTCAGTCCTTCTGGGTAGCTAGCTGTGACCAAGCAGTGACTACAACCTTGCCCCTTTTCAGCTCCATTATACACCTGGGAATTCAGATCATATATATAAAGTTATAGGACCATTGTCTGCCAATGCTATACATGTTTTTGGATGCACTCCCCACTTCATAGACATAGCTAATAGTTCAGCCTGTCCACCCATCTATCCACCCATATACCCATGTTTTCCTTCACTGACCATGTCTTACTATATGTGCAAAAGGGTTCATCTTTGTTGTCTGTCTTTCCCATGTACCTCTCTATGTCTTTTTCTTCCTCATTGCCACTATATTGATCACTCATATTTGGTACCATGCCTTTCTCTTCACCTAAATCAAAACTTATCTCTATCTATCTAACCATATTCTCTCTCCTCCCCCCACCCCTGGTAACCAACAAAGAAAATGTCCTTCCATAGATAAGCATTTCCTTTACTTTTACAATAACTGACTAATACAGTATTTGTCCTTTTGTGATGGACTTATTTCACTCAGCATAATGTCGTCCAAGTCCATCCACATTATGTGGTGTTTTGCAGATTCTACATTATTCTTTAGGTTGCATAGTATTCCATTGTGTGTATGTACCACAATTTGGATATCCATTCCTCAGTTGATGGACACCTAGGTTGTTTCCATCTTTTGGCTATTGTAAATAGTGCTGCGATGAACATGGCTGTGCATATATCTGTTCTTGTCATGGCTCTCACTTCTTTAGGATATATACCTAGTAATGGAATGGCTGGGTCAAATGGTATTTCTAATTCCAACTTTTGAAGGAATCGCCATACTGCTATCCACAATGGTTGTACCACTTTACAGCCCCACCAGCAGTGTATGAGAGTCCCAAACTCTCCACATCCTCGCCATCATTTGTTATTTTCTGTCTCGTTGAACTTTGCTACTAGTGCTGGAACAAGATGGTACCTCATTGTTGTTTTGATTTGCATCTCTCTAATAGCTCATGATCGTGATCATTTCTTCATACGTTTCTTGGCCACTTGAATGTCATCCTTGGTGAAGTCTTCTGCCCATTTTTTAATTCGAATGTTTGTCTTTTTGTTATTGAGGTGTTAGAGTTTTCTATAGATTCTAGAGATAAGTTCCTTGTCAGATATGTCATTACCATTTTTTTTCCCCCAGTCTGTGGGTTCTTTTATGACTCTATTGGAGAAGTCTTTGGAAGCACATATAAATTTAACTTTTAGAAGGTCCCAATCATCTCGTTTCTCTTCTGACATTTGTGCATTTTGAGTTACACTTGAGAGTCTATTTATGCCATATATTATGGCCCCTAAATTTGTCCTTAGTATTTCCTTGAGGAACTCTATAGTTTTGAGTTTCACATTTAAGCATTTGACCCATCAGGAGTTCGTTTTTGTGTATGGTGTAAGGTACAAATCTTGTTTCATTTTTCTGCAAATGGATCTCCAGTTTTGCCAGCACCATTTCTTAAACAAACACTTTTTTCTCCATTTAATGGATTTAGGCTCTTTGTCAAAGATCAGCTGACCATAGGTTGATGGATCTATTTCTTGGTTCTCAATTCTATTCCATTGTTCTATATATTTGTCATTAAACCAATTCCAGGCAGTTTTGACTACTGTGGTTGTATAGTAGGTTTTGAGATCTGGCAATATGAAACCTCCTACTTGGTTCTTCTCCTTCAATAGTACTTTGCTTATCCGAGGTCCTTTTCCTTTCCATATAAAGTTAGTGATTGGTTTTTCCATACCCCTAAAGAATGTTGATGGGGAGTCCAGCAAGACGGCTGACTAGGCAGAAGGACTGCACAGATCCTCTTCAACAAAGAAAAGGGAAACCAATTAACACAGACACAGAAGATAATCTTGGACCCCTGAGCCTTGAAGGGAAG
>NW_006924452.1:0-3772 GCF_000298275.1 Orycteropus afer afer
GGGCTGGCGCGGGATCGGGCAGTGTTTCGTTCTGTTGTTCATGGGGTCGCTATGAGTCGGAAATGACTCGACGGCACTTAACAACAACAATAAGAAATCCTTATTCATTGCAAATACCTTTTATCAACAACATAAGTGGCGGTGATACATGTGGACTTTGCCAGATGGATTATACAGAAATCAGATTGGCTACGCCTGTGGAAAAAGGCAGTGCAGAAACCCAATCTCTTTAGCCAAAACAAGGCCAAGAGCTGACTGTCAAACAGAACATCAGTTGCTCATATGCAAGTTCAAGTTGAAACTGAAGAAAATTAAAACAAGTCCAGAACAGCCAAAATTAAGACCTTGGTTGTATCTCACCTGGATTTAGAGACCACCTGAACAAATAGATTTCATACACTGAACACCAATGACTGAAAACCAGACGAGTTATTAGATGATATCAAGAACATCATACATGAAGAAAGCAAAAGGTTATTAAAAAGACAGGAAAGGAGAAAAAGACCAAAATGGATGTCAGAAAGGACTCTGAAATTTGTTATTGAATATAGAGTAACTAAAGCAAATGGAAGAAATGGTGAAATAAGAGAGCAGAACAGAAGATTTTGAAGAGCAGCTCAAGATGACAGAATACATTATTATAATGAAGTATACAAAGAGAGTTAGAAAGTGAAAAAAGAACACACTTGGCATTTCTCAAACTGAAAGAATTGAAGAAAAAATTCAAGCCTTGAATTGCAATATTGAATGATTCTGTGGGCAAAATATTGAATGATGCAGGAAGCATCAAAAGAAGATGGAAGGAATACACAGGGTCATTTTACAGAAAATAATTGGTTGATGTTCAGATATTTCAGGAGGTGGCATATGATCAAGAAACAGTGGTCTTGAAGGAAGAAGTTGAATCTGCACTGAAGGAATTGACAAAAAAAACGAGGCTCCAGGAATTGACAGAATACCCATTGCAATACTTCAACAAACAGATGCAGCACTGGAGGCAATTAATCATCTATGCCAAGTAATTTGGAAGACAGCTACCTGGCCAGCTGATGGAAATAAATCCATATTTGTACCCAAACCAAAGAAAGGTGACCCAGCAGAATGTGGAAGTTATAAGTAAATTTTTGCTGAAGATAATTAAAAAATGATTGCAGCATTGTATTGACAGGGAACTTCCAGAAATATAAACTGGATTCAGAAGATGACGTGGAATGAGAGATATCATTGCTGATGTCAGATTGCTGAAAGCAAAGAATATTAGAAAGATATTTACCTGTGTTTTACTGAGTATGCAAAGGTATTTGACTGTGTGGATCATAATAAATTATAGATAACATTGCAAAAAATGGTGTGATAGTTGGAGCTGTGTGTCAACTTGGCTGGACCACAATTCTTTGTGGTTTAAGCAGTTGTGATGTGGTTGTTCCCATGATGGGATCAGATGAATATGTTTTGAGCAGCCAGTCCATTGAAAGGGAGTTTCCCTAGGGGTGTGGCCTGCTTCTAGTATATTTATGGACATCTTGGGAAGAGAGACACTCTTCTGTGGATCAGGATTCTTTTGTGTTGCCTACAAGTGTCCATGAGCAAACAATCCACCATTCAGCCTGGAGATCTTGGATTCATCTTTCATTGGAGTCAGCAGCCAGTATACTGGCTGCCAACTTTGAGCTTCTCAGCCCTGGAAGCTGCGTGAGTCTGGAAAAGCCTCCAGCTTGACATTTGTTTCAAGAACTTTGGACTTGCCAGCTTCTTTAAGTATGTGAGCCATTTTTCCAAGATAAATTTCTCTCTCTCTCCCTCTCTAAGCTTTACTGGTTTTGTTTTTCTAGAGAAACCAGTCTAACACAAATGGGAATTCCAGAGTACTTAATTTTGTTCATGAGGAACCTGTACATACACCAGGAGGCTGTCATTCGAACAGAATAAGAGGATACTGCCTTGTTTAAAATTGGGAGAGATGTGCATCAGGATTGTATCTTTTTTACCATAGTTATTGAATCTGTATGCTAAGCAAATAATCTGAGAGGGTGGACTATATGAAGAAGAATGTGGCATCAGAATTGGAGGAAAACTTATTAACAGCCTGCGATATGCAGATGACACAACCTCACTTGCTTTAAGTGAAGATGACTTGAAGCACTTACTGATGAAGATTAAAGACTACAGTCTGCAGTATGGATTGTACCTCAACATGAAGAAAACAAAACTCCTCACTATTGGACCAGTAAATAGCATCATGATAAATGGAGAAAAGACTGATGTTATCAAAGATTTCATTATGCATGGCTACACACAGTCTACACCCATGGGAGCATCAGTCAAGAAATCAGACATCATATTGCACTAGGCAAATGTGCTGCAAAAGACCTCTTTAAAGTGCTGAAGAGCAAAGATGTCACTTCAAAAACTAAGGTGCACCTAATCCAGGACATGGTATTTTCAATAGCCTCATATGCATGTGTAAGCTGGACAATGAATATGGAAAACAGAAGAAGAGTTGATGCTTTTAATTTGTGATATTTGGGAAGAATACTGAGAAGGCCATGGACTGCCAGAAGAACAAACAAATCTGTCCTGAAAGAATTGTAGCCAGAATGCTACTTGGAAGTGAGATGGGCAATTTTTGTTTCACCTACTTTGGTTGTGGTGTGAGAAAGTACCATTCCCTGGAGAAGGATATCATGCTTCGTATAGTGGGAAGTCAACAAAAAAGGGGAAGACCCTTAAGCAGATTGATGGACACAGTGACGAAAACGATTGGCTCAAGTATAGCAAGGATTGTGAGGATGGTACATGACTGGGTAATATTTCATTCTGTTGTATGTAGCGTTGTTATGAGTTGAAGCTGACTTGATGGCACCTAAAAACAACAAAAGCAATCAAGTTTGTGATAGCTTAAAATATAGAAAGGTAAATCTTCAAATACGATTTTAAAAATCCTATTCAGTTGATCATAAACTTGAGTTCTATTTTTTCCTTAGGAAATATATATATATATATGGTTTGTTTTATTTAAAGATTTCATAAAAGTCTGCTTTACTATTTTTAACATGTTTTATTCAGTTTAATATTAAATGCATACTGAAATGTTAATTCTTGATGTTTTAGTATTCCTTCACCAACTATGAATACATATTATAATCATTAACTACAGGGAAATTACTATTTGGTGTTATTGAATGTGTATTTCTGATTGCATTTTAAGTGCTTAGATATGTAACACAACACAGTGCACTGCCGTCAAGTCAGATCCAAGTCAACTACCCCTCCTAGGGTTTCTGAGGCTGTATCACTATGGAAGTAGATTGCCTAACCTTCCTTCTGAGGAGTGGCTGGTGGGTTTGAACCACCAGCCTTCTGGTTAGTGGTCAAATGCCTTAGGTACTATGCTGCCAGAGCTTAGATAGAAAATTGAATTAAGTAACTAGTCCCTTGTTAATTTTTTCGGTTTAGGGGGAAAAAAAGCACAAAGGCTCTTTTTACAGTAGTGTCCTACACTAAAGGTGATTAGCTTCTCAAAGACAACTGGTGAGGAATTGCAGATTGTTGTTGATGTTAGGTGCCGTCGAGTCGTTTCCGACTCATAGCAACACCATCCACAACAGAACGAAAAAACCTCCCGATCCTGCACTAGCTCCATGATCCCTACTATACTTGAGCCCATCATTGCAGCCACCGTGTCAATCCATCTCGTTGAAGGCCTTCCCCTCTTTCGTCGACTCTCCGCCTTACAAAGCATGACATCCTTCTCCAGGAAATGGTCCCTTCT
>NW_006924452.1:5403-5941 GCF_000298275.1 Orycteropus afer afer
ATCCTGATTGCATGTTCGGTCAGTTTCAGACTGCAGAAGTTGATAAATGTCTTCAGTTTCCTCATCTTTGGCTTTGGTGGTTGGTGCAAAATTTTGAGTAATAGTCGTATTAACGGGTCTTCTTGTAGGTGTATGGATATTATCCTATCACTGACAGTATTATACTTCAGGACTGATCTTGAAACATCCTTTGTGATGATGAATGCCACGCCATTCCTCTTCAAACTGTCATTCATGGCATAGTAGATCATATGGTTGTCTGATTCAAAATGGCCAAAACCAGTCCATTTCAGCTCACTAATGCCGAGGATATAAATCTTTATGAGTTCCATTTCATTTTTGAGAAATTCCAATTTTCCTAGATTCATAATTTGTACATTCCATGTTCCGATGATTAATGGATGTCTGCAGCTGTTTCTCTTCAATTTGAGTGGTGCCACATCAGCAAATGGAGGTTTCCAAAGCTTTACCTTATCCATGTGAGTAAGGCTGGGTTTACTCTGATGATGGAGCTCTTTCCCAGTCCTGTTTTGAGAGC
>NW_006924452.1:6365-7888 GCF_000298275.1 Orycteropus afer afer
CTCCTCTTCTGTCCCAGTCCCTGGCCTTATTCCTCTCCCCGTCCGGTTCTCCCTCCCTGATGCTTTGGGAATGCCTGGGTTCCCTCTCCTCATCTGGATCCCCGCAGCTCACTCCTTCTCTATCCCAGTCCCCTGGCCTATTTGTCTCCTCTCCAGTTCTCCTGCCCTGCTGCTTTGGGCATGCCTGGGTTCCCTCTCCTCACCTGGATCCCTGCAGCTCACTCTTCCTCTGTCCCAGTCCCCTGGCCTATTTGTCTCCTTTCTGGTTCTCCCGCCCTGCTGCTTTGAGCATGCCTGAGTTCCCTCTCCTCACGTGAATCCCTGCAGCTCACTCTTCCTCTGTCCTGGTCCCCTGGCTTATTCGTCTCCTTTCTGGTTCTCCCGCCCTGCTGCTTTGGGTGTGCCTGGGTTCCCTCTCCTCACCTGGATCCCTGTGGCTCACTCCTCTTCTGTCCCGGTCCCAGGCTTATTCCTCTCCCCTCTCTGGTTCTCCCGCCACTACTAAACCTCTGGATATCTACTTCTACATTAGACCAAGGCAGGTCTGATACTTCAACTTGACTTAAGGTAAAAACAAGACCAAACTCACTGCCATTGAGTTGTATCCAACTCATAGCAACCCTTCCTTGGGTTTCCGAGGTGATATTACTATGGAAATAGTTTTCCCAATGTTCTTTCTGAGGAGTGGCTGGTGGGTTTGAACCACCAGCTTTCTCGTTAGCAGTGAAATGCCTTAGGCACTGTGCTACCAGAGCTCCATGATTTAAGGAAGGCCACCGCATAATCCATGTTTCAGTAAGCCAACCAAATAAACAATTAGATCCTTTCCTAACCTCTCAAGCTGCAACATTGGATGAAGAATCCGTACTTAGTGGGCCAAATCAATACACTCAGACTGATCCAATGTTACATTCCTCGCACCATTATCCCACACCCACAGTAGTCATTCCCATACATTTTCTCCAGGTTTCTGTCTGTATATGTTAGCAAAATCAAGTAGGTATTTTCGGGTGTAGCGTACCACCTAATCAGTCACATTTTAGTTATAGGTCTATGAGAAACAATGAGTGGTTGGGGAAGTTCTGAGAACATTCGGCAATATCTTCCATGGCATCTACCTCAGGGAATGACCTAGCAGAAAAAATTGCAGATTACCAGATTATAAATGGGTAAAGGACTTAGATTAAATCTTAAAATAGTAAGATTTCAATGAGCACTTTTTCTTTACTGTAAATTGTGTAAATTGAACACGAGGTTCAATGTCTGCAGGATGCTTTATTGTGTGTTTTTAATGACATTTCATATGTGGGAAAATGTTTCCATTGTTCTTCTGTGAGTTAAGCTGGCACCATCAAGTGTCCTGAAAGCATATCAGTGATTAGGTCACCCTGGTCAATAAAAAATGAGTAACAGAGGGATTTAATGTGTAAAATTTTCTCAATAGGTATGCTTTAAAGATATATATATACATATACACATGTATATGTGTATATATATATATATATATATATAGTTGTTTTTTT
>NW_006924452.1:8708-9409 GCF_000298275.1 Orycteropus afer afer
ATGCCTGTCTTTTGTTTGGCTGGAAGCCACAGGTGTGGGTTCAATTCCAGACCTAAAGGGCAGCTAGGGGCCATAGTCTCAGTGGTCCCACCAGGCTCTATTGGACCAGTGAACCTGGTCGCCCCCCGTTTTTTTTTTTCTACAAATGATTTTGAGTTTTGTTCCACATTGTTCTCCCTCTCTATCAAGGATCTCCTACATAGATCCCCTTCCAAGTGGTTGACGGTAGTAGCCACGTACCATCTAGTTCTTCTGGTTTCATAGTCGTATAGGCTGCAGATCGGATGATGGTCCAGTCACTAGGACTAATCGTTTCCATGAATTTTTGGTTTTCTTCATTCTTCTTTGCTCTGGACAGGGAGAGATACATCGTTGCATCTAGATGGCAGCTTGCTAGCTTTTAAGATCCCAGTCGCTACTCACCAAAGTAGGATGTGGATCAATGTTTTGTTTAGTATGTTATGCCAATTGAGCTTGATGTACTCTGCGATTATGGTCCCAAACCCATAAGTTCAACTATGGTCCCGAACCCACAGGTTCAACTACTTGGTCCCTCTTGGTAGCTGGCTGTGACCAAGCAATGACTACAACCTTGCCTCTTGTCAGCTCTACTATACATCTGGGAATTCAGGTCATACACATAAACTTATAGGACCATTGTCTGCCAACCATATACATGTTCTTGGGTACACTCCCCGCTC
>NW_006924452.1:10334-11790 GCF_000298275.1 Orycteropus afer afer
GTTGAACTTTGCTACTAGTGCTGGAGCAAGATGGTATCTCATTGTTGTTTTGATTTGCATCTCTCTAATAGCTAATGATCATGAGCATTTCTTCATTTGTTTGTTGGCTGCTTGAATATCCTCCTTGGAAGTGTATATTCATGTCTTCTGCCCATTTTTTAATTGGATTGTTTGTCTTTTATTATTGAGGTGTTGGAGTTTTCTATAAATTCTAGAGATAAGTCCCTTGTCAGATATGTCATTACAAAATATTTTTTCCTAATCTGTAGGTTCTCTTTTGACTCTTTTGGAGAAGTCTTTGGAAGCACCTAAAAATATAATTTTTGGAAGGTCCTAATCATCTGGTTTCTCTTCTGCTGTTTGTGCATTTTGAGTTATGCTTGATATTTTATTTATGCCATATATTAAGGCCCCTAAATTTACCCCTAGTTTTTCCTTGGAGGAACTCTATAGTTTTAGGTTTCACATTTAAGTCTTTGATCCATCTGGAGTTTGTTTTTATGTATGGTGTGAGGTATAGAATTTGTTGCATTTTTCTGCAAATGGATCTCCAGTTTTGCCAGCAACATTTACTAAACAAATATTCTCTTACCCATTTAATGAATTTTGGTCCTTTGTCCAAGATTAGCTAACCATAGGTGGATGGATCTATTTCTGGGTTCTCAGTTCTATTCCATTGGTCTATGCATCTGTCATTAAACCAATACCAGGCAGTTTTGACTACTGTGGCTGTATACTAGGTTTTGAGATTTGGCAGTGTGAAACCTCCTACTTTGTTCTTCTTCAATAGTGCTTTGTTTATCTGAGATCTCTTTCCTTTCCATATAAAGTTAGTGATTGGTTTTTCCATATACCTAAAGAATGTTCATGAGATCTGGATTGGGATTGCATTGAATGTATAGATTGCTTTGCGGAGAATTGACATTTTCACAATATTCAATCTTCTTATCCACGAGCATGGGACGTTCTTCCATTTATGTAGATCTATTATGGTTTCTTTAAGTAGTTTTTTATAGTTTTCTTTGTAGAGGTCTTTTGTGTCCCTGGTAAGATGTATTCCCAAGCATTTTATTTTTTTGGTAGCTATTGTAAACAATTTTGAGTCCCTTGTGTCTTTTTCAGCAATCTCTTTCCTGGTGTAGAGGAATCCAACTGATTTTTGGACATTGATCTTATATATCCTGCCACGATGCTAAATCTTTCTATTAGTTCCAGTAGATTTTTGACTGAGTCTCTTGGGTTTTCTAGGTATAAGATCATATCATCAGCAAATAGGGATAGTTTGACTTCTTCCTTCCCAATTTGGATGCCTTTGATTTCCCTTTCTTGTCTTATGTTCCTGGCTAGGACTTCCAGTACAGTGTTGAATAGAAGTGGTGATAGCGGGCATCCTTGTGTGGTTCCTGTACTCAAGAAGAATGGTTTCATTCTCTTTCCATTGAGAATAATGTTGGCT
>NW_006924452.1:13030-13547 GCF_000298275.1 Orycteropus afer afer
ATTGCTATAAATTGGCCTCTGATCACTGCTTTTGCTGTGTCCCAAAGATTTTGGTATGTTGTGTTTTCATTCTCATTTAATTCAAGAAATTTTTGAATTTCAATTTTTATTTCTTCTCTTACCCAGTCTTTCTCAAGGAGGGTGTTGTTCGGTATCTATGTGTTTACTCTTTTCCTGTTGATCTTCCTGTTGTTGATTTCTAATTTGATAGCATTTTGATCTGAGAAGATGCTTTGCAGTATTTCAGTATTTTTAAATTTGTTAAGGCTTGCTTTCTGGCCTAACATATTACCTATCATGGAAGATGTTCCATGTGCACTGGAAAAGAATGTATCTTGTGCTGCTGTTGGGTTAAGTGCTCTTTAGATGCCTATAAGGCCAAGTTGGTGGATTGTATTGAAAGTGATTGTAATGAAAGTGGTATATTAAAGTCTTCCACTATGACTGTGGAGTCATCTATCTGACTTTTCACTTCTTTTAAAGTCTGATTTATGTATTTTGGGGCTCTTTCATTGGG
>NW_006924453.1:0-644 GCF_000298275.1 Orycteropus afer afer
ATTCTAAAGGGAGTCCTTTGAACAGAGAACCAAAGATAGCAAATAACAGCCAATCATTAATATACAAGATGACATAATCCTGAAACCAAAGCTACCATATCCAAAGAAAAATGAGCTTACAAGGTTGTAGACAGGGAACCAGAGATAGCAATTGGCAAGTGAGGACAACTACAAACAAAAAGAGGGAAAAGACTGTGCAGTCACAGAATTTCTAAATGGTGAGGAAGTTAAGAAAGTTGAAAGATAGAATGGACTGTTCTAAACTCGGGGAGGAAATTATAAATCATAGGGTAACCACAAAGAAAAATGATAAACTTTCATATCTCAATAAAAACAAACAGACACAAATATTCAGCAAATACTAAAACAGCAACAAAGGAAATGACCACACGATTCATAAATGTAATGAGCTAAGCACAGAAAATAATATGGAACAAAGAAACCATGGACACCATAAAGAACACCTAACAAAATGACAGCAACCAACCCATACTTATCAATAATTACAATGAATATTAATGGATTAAATGCACCACACAAGAGATGGAGAGTTGCAGATTGGATAAGAAAACAAAACCCATCAATATGCTGCCTGCAAGAGACATACCTTAGAGATAAAGACAAAAATAGACAAAAACCAAAGG
>NW_006924453.1:3300-13506 GCF_000298275.1 Orycteropus afer afer
AAACCCACCAGCCACTCCTCAGAAGGAAGGTTGGGCAATCCTACTTCCATAGTGATACTGCCTCAGAAACCCAAGGAGGGGTCGCTATGAGTCAGGGATGACTCGACGGCACATAACAACAACAACAACAAGAATATATGGCATAAATAGATTATCAAGCATAACTCAAAATGCACAAACAGCAAAAGAGAAACCAGATGATTGGGACCTTCTAAAGATTAAATTTTTTGTGTGCTTCCAAAGACTTCTCCAAAAGAGTTAAAAGAGAACCTACAGACTGGGAAAAAAATATTTGGTAATCACATATCTGACAAGGTACTTATCTCTAGAATTTATAGAACACTTCAACACCTAAATAACAAAAAGACAAACAATCCAATTAAAAAAATGGCAGAAGACATGAATAGACACTTCACCATGGATGATATTCAAGTGGCCAACAAACATATGAAGAAATGCACATGATCACTAGCTATTAGAGAGATGCAAATCAAAACAACAATGAGATACCATCTTGCTCGAGCACTAGTAGCAAAGTTCAATGAGACAGAAAATAACAAATGCTGGTGAGGATGTGGAGAGATTGGGACTCTCATACACTGCTGGTGGGACTGTAAAATGGTCCAACCGTTGTGGAAAGCAGTATGGCGATTCCTTCAAAAGTTGAAACTAGAAATACCATTTGACCCAGCAATTCCATTACTAGGTATATATCTTAAAGAAGTGAGAGCTAGGACGAGAACAGATTTATGCACAGCCATGTTTATTGCAGCACTATTTACAGTAGCCAAAAGATGGAAACAAACTAGGTGTCCATCAATTGAGGAATGGATATCCAAACTATGGTACATACACACAGTGGATTACTATGCCACCCTAAAGAATAATGTAGAATCTGCAAAACACTGCATAATGTGGATGAACTTGGAGAACACTATGCTGAGTGAAATAAGTCAATCACAAAAGGAAAAATATTGTATTAGTCTGTTATTGTAATAGTCACAGAAATGTTTATCTTTGGAAGGCCATTTTCTTTGTTGGTTACCAGGGGTGGGAGGGGAAGTTAGGGAATACTGTTAGATAGATAGAGATAAGTTTTGATTTGGGTGAAGAAAAGGGCAATGTACTAAATGTGAATGATCAATATAGTGGCATTGAGGAAGAGAAAGACATAGAGAGGTACGTGGGAAGTACAGACAACAAAGATGAACCCTTTAGCGCATATAGTATGGTGTGGTCAGTCAAGGCAAACACAGATATACAGGTGGATAGATGGGTGGACAGGCTGAAATATTAAGTATATCTATGAAGTGGAGAGTGCACCCAAGAACATGTATAGGGTTGGCAGACAGTGGTCCAATAACTTTATGTGTATGATCTGAATTCCCAGGTGTATAATGGCGCTGACAAGGGGCAAGGTTGTAGTCACTGCTTGTCACAGCCAGCTACCCAAAGGGACTGAGTAGTTGAACCTGTGGGCTCGGAATCATAGTCGCAGAGGACATCAAGCTCAATT
Source organism: Orycteropus afer afer (assembly GCF_000298275.1). Lineage (NCBI taxonomy): Eukaryota > Metazoa > Chordata > Mammalia > Tubulidentata > Orycteropodidae > Orycteropus > Orycteropus afer. Next base: position 4,817 of record NW_006924453.1, read on the forward strand.
GGCATAACATACTACACAAAGCATTGTTCCACCTCCTACTGTGGCAAATAGAGATTGAGATCTTAAAAGCTTGCAATCTGCCATCTTCATGCAACGATGGGTCTCTCCTTGTCCAGAGCCAAGAGGAATGAAGAAAACCAAAAATTCATGGAAACAATTAGTCCTAGTGACTGGTACACCATCCAATCTGCAGCCTATATGACTATGAGACCAGAAGAAATAGATGGTGCTCAGCTACTACTGTCAACCACTTGGAAGAGGATCTTTGTAGGAGATCCTGGATAGAGAGGGAGACCAATGTGGAACAAAACTCAAAATCATTTGGTAAAAAAAAAGGTGGGGAACAGGTTTGCTGGCCTGATGGATCCCAGTGGAACCACTGACACTATGGCCCCTAGCTGCCTTTCAGGTCTGGAGGTGAACGCATGCCTGTGGCTTCCAGCCAAATAATAGACAGGCATATCAGTTGAGCATTTACCTGAGGTAGATACACTCCTTGGAGAGAATACGCATGAGAGAAAGAAGGGCTGCTCAGGCACAGGGAGACCGCTCAGGGGGTAGGAGTGCATGGAGAGATGGACACAGGGAAGAGGTAACTATCGGGAGGAAGTGAGAGGGGAGATGTTGCATTGTGGTAAATTGTGGTCAATGTCATGAGACAAAGTGTATGTGAACTGCTATATGGAAAGTGTATTTGCTCTGTAAATTTTCACCCAAATCACAATAGAAAATAATAATAATAATATGTGATATGCAGACAGCACAACGTTCCTTGCTGAAAGTAAAGATGACTTGAAGCATTTACTGATGAAGATCAAAGACTGCAGTCTTCAGTATGGATTACAACTCACCATAAAGAAAATTAAAATCCTTCCAACTGGACCAGTAAACAACATCACAATGAATGGAAAAAAGTTTGAAGTTGTCAAAGATTTCATTTTACTTGAATCCACAGTCAACACCCATGGAAGCAGCAATCAATAAATCAGAGAATGTATTGCATTGTGCACATCTGCTGCAAGAGACCTCTTTAAAGTGTCGAAGACCAAAGGTATCACTTTGAAGACCAAGGTATGCCTAACCCAACCCATGTTCTTTTCAGTTGCCTCATGCATATGAAAGTTGAACAATGAATAAGGAAGGCTGAAGAAGAATTGGTGCCTTTGAATTATGGTGATGGGGAAGAATACTGAAAGTACCATGGATGGTCAGGAGAACGAACAAAGCTGTCTGGACGAAGTGCAGCCAGAATGCCCCTGAGAAGTGAGAATGGGCATAGTACATCTCATCTACTTTGGCTATGTCAGAAGGGACCATTCCCTGGAGAAAGATATAATGCTCGGTAAAGTAGAGGGTTAACCAAAAAGGGGAAGACCCTCAACAAGCTTCATTGACAGAGTGGCCGTAATGTGGGCTCATTCAGGTATAACAAGGATTGTGTGGATGGATGATGCTGGACTGGGCAGTGTTTTGCTTTGTTGTACATAGGATCTCTATGAGTTGGAATTGACTTGTGGGCACCTAGCAACAACAATAACATCATTTATCCTCACCAGTAGTCCTGATGTTTATTTGTTTTGAATGCCACATACTTAGTGTTCCAGACTTTAAGTACTAGAGTCATTTTCCCTGGTCTTTAAAATTCACCTTTCACATCCAATCACATTACAAAATTCTATGGTTTCAGTCTTTAAAAATTCAAATTTTTATTGCCTTCTTTTCATTGCAATAGGCTGTTATCTTGGTTGGGGACTCTTTTTCTTGTGCTATTGTAATAATTCTCTATTTGATCTTCAGACTTTTGATACATACTTTCAAATAAAAATGTGCCTTGTATATATGTCTATCATATAGACATTTCTAAGGGATAATTTTGATTATGCCTCTCTCCTGATACATAACGTTCTGAATTTTTCCATTGCCAAAAGATTAAAATGCAAAACCTCTTTCCAACCTTCTGTCTCATTTATAAGTTTCTATCTCTATTACTCTATCTACATCTTCATTTATCAGTTCTCCAAAGCTCAGAGGCCACCTCCTCATGAGGTTGTCCACAGAGTCACTGGAATAAGAAATCGTGTTTAATCTGAATTGGAGTCCTGGGTAGTTCAAACAGTCAGTGCATTTAGCTGCTATCCAAAATGTTGAAGGTTTGAGTCCACCCACATGTTCCTCTGAAGAAATTCCTGATGACCTTCTTTTGAAAAATTCAGCCATTAAAAACCTTATGGAGCTGTTCTGCTGTGACATACATGGGGACATCATAGTCTGGAATTGACTTGACAGCCAGGTTAATCTGTACTACTAGAAGGCTTAGCTGCTACCTTGCTAGGGCACCCAATTCAATTACTCTTGCCTCATTTTAAATCTCTCTCTCTCTCTCTCTTCTTTCTTGACATATAAATGGGGAACTGTTATGGATGGCTTTCAAGATGAGGTGGAAGTGTAGCAAAGTTTTGAAATGTGACTCCAATAGACACACAGAGAAAGTTGGTGAAAAGACATTGGAAGGCAAGAGAACAAAACTTGCCTCAGAGTGGCACGTTCCAGGAACTGGGAATATTTAGATCATTTATGTATGTAGATATGGTGGGAAGAAGTGCCAGAGAATAAAAAAGCTGTGCAGAGATTATTTTTGCATCCCTTGCTAAGAAATTTCCTCATCATCTTCAAGTTGATCAAGAGTTAATTGAATGATTGTAAATATTGAAATCTTATTTGTAGTACTTGTGTTTTGACATGATCATTCTAGTAGCAGTGAGAAATAAAGGTGCATTTGTTGTGCATTTATAGGTTTTCAGATCCTATATGTTCTTTAGATCTTTATTTATGAGCTGCAACAGCGTATATAAATAGTATATGTGAGATATGATCTAGGTTAGCTCTGAAAAGCAATGTATAAGCATCAGGATGGTTTCTTGGACTGATTTGCCTAAAGATGGTACTTCTGCTCATTTTTTAAGCTTAGCTTATTTTTCAGTAGCATCTCTTCAAAATCCTGCTCAAATCAGAGGTCCAGAAGATTTAACCTATGGAGCTTGTTAACTTGGAAGCCTGTGGAGAGAGTGAGAATGGAGAGGACACATACACAGCCATTACTGATATTCACAACATAGTATTTTTCTTTAACCACCATGACATAGTCTTTTAGATCTAAAAGATAGGTCTCTTTTCTTACATATGTCTTTATAGTTACTGAGAGTGTTTTCATTCTACACATAAAGCAATAGAAGTGTCAAGAAATTTTCTATTTTACCAAATTATATTCCAAAGCATCTATCCTTTAGAAGTTGGTAATACATACGATTTTCATGAACATAGAAAATAAAGGATGTTATCAGTCATTTATTTTCATATCAAGTAGAATAAGATAGGCATATCTTTTTTGAAAGCTTTAGTTTATAAATTTAAAACTTTTAGAACTATATTGTGTTTATGTGTGTGTGTGTGCTTTAAATACCAGGTAAGAGTTTCTATCTTGAAAATCCATTTCTAATTCTACAAAACTAGAAGGCAGCTATATATTCTGCTTCATATTAGTAGTAATCAATACCTCCATATTCTTACAATGCTAAAATGCTGTTTTAATCGTATATATGCTTACTTTATCAAGAGCAATATCAATGCTCTAAGAAATCAATGTTCTTTACAAAATAGCTTCAAATGGATGAGGAAGAGTGAATGACCTAAATATGCAGAAAGAATTGACTTTGCTTTTTTGTACCAATGTTGGCATAGGAGAATGTAATGAAAAATCAATTATAACATAAAATCGTAATAGGTATTCAAGTGTTCTCATCAAATGACAATACCAAACTACATCTGACTGCTGACTATATTCCATCTCACTACGCAATGTTTATTTGTATTTCCTTTAGGTAAGAACAACTGTCAGAGGAGCATAATTACATTTAAGGTAGATAAACCAAAAAAAAAAAAAAAAACACCTCACTGCCCTCAAGTAGGATGCGACCCATAGCGACCCCTCCTTGGGTTTCCGAGGTAGTATCACTGTGGAGGTAGATTGTCCAACCTTCCTTTAGGTTCCTACCACAAATAATGTCTATGTCTGTTAGAGGCAGGGAGAAGGAGATAAGAAAGGAGGGAAATAAAACTCAGTTACATCTCTCCCAGTGGCCAATCCTGGTACTTCTTTTCATCTGAAATATCAGATCATGCCATTAGCATTACTGTGAGTGGTAATAGTGAGGATAGCCTAGTTGTCTTTATATTATAAGTTGATCTCATTGTATTGTCTAGAGTGGAATCTGACTGTATAAAACATTACGCAATGCCAGTACTATCAAGACCTTGACTGTTTAATTTAAATCTATTATTTACAAGCAAGATACTTCTACACAATTTATCTTTTGTTGTTTCTACCTGTTGTGGAGTCAGCCCCCAACTCATGGCAATCCAATGTACTGTTCCCATGATTGCTTGGGGATCAGACTGTTGTGATCCATAGGGTTTATATTAGCTGATTTTCTGAAAAGATTGGTGGGCCTTTCTGGGTAGTTTGTCTTAGTTTGGAAACTCCAAATATCATAGTAACATGCAAACCATCACTGATAGATTGATGGTGACTGCTTATGAGTTGCATTGATGAAGAATTGACTTTGATAAGAATTCTGCCACTGAACCACCAATATCTCCTACAAGTTACCTAATACATTACTCAAGGAAAACCCTACTTTGAAGATTAGAGAATGTATTACTATTATCATTTTCCAGTATTTACACAGCAGGTAGTAGTTGTGCTCATAGAAGTTGTCATTGTGGTAGTTGCAGTAATAGTGCTAGCAATGTCTGATACATACATGTATGTATGTATGATTTTTCAGTTTTATGATAGTTTCCTATATTTTTCATTTAATTCTCACAGTGGTTCAGTGCCTAAGACACAATAGGCATTCAATACAATTGATCCATAAATATAGAATGAAGGATGTATAAGCATGCAAATAAGTTGATCAAGTTAGAGGGACAGTTGCATTTATCTTGATTTTTGCCAAGGAGGAAACTGAGGTTCAGAGCAAGATAAAGCTTTTCTGAAGGTTACTGGAAAATGTGAAACAAAGACAAAACTAATAGGTCTTTGATCCCTAGAGCATGTTGCATTCTTGTTTAGCTTTTTACCAGTATGTAAAATTGCCATTTTAGATTCAGGTCCATATAATTATAAGCTCCCCTACTTCTTTCCTAATCAGTATGAAGATTGGCCCTGAGCTTGGAAGAAGACATTCCAAAGACTAATTTTCCCCTGTAATTAGAATATTGAGGAGAAGAATCAAGGAAATAGAAAAAACAGCCTCTTGCAATAAAGGAGAGAAAGGAAGGTCAAGGTATATGTACCAAATAGAAAGTATAAAATTTTCTATACATAAGCATGTTGTTGTTTGCCGTCGAGTCGGCGCGACTCATAGTGAGCCCTCCTTGGGTTTCCGAGGCAGTATCACTATGGAAGTAGGATTGCGCAACCTTCCTTCCGAGGAGTGGCTGGTGGGTTTGAACCGCCAGCCTTCTGGTGAGCAGTCAAGTGCCTTAGGCACTATGCTACCAGAGCTCCTATACATAAGCATAGGCAAAATAAAAATTATAAATAAATAAATAAATAAATAAATAAAAACCTCAGTATAGATATACCCAATTTAAATATCCAAAATTTGATCTTGCACTCACTTTTATGGGAAAGGGGCCAAATTGAACTTGAAGTTGAAAATGTCCCATTTGCCACACATACTTCCGTACAAAGAGATTTGAAAGTGTAGGTACAGCAGGTGATGGGAACAAGCAGCTTGTTCTCAAGGTGAGTTTGGACTCAGCTAGCCGAGTGCCTAGGAGCTCTGGTAGCATAGTGCCTAAAGCATTTGACTGCTAACCAGAAGGCACGAAGTTTAAACCCACCAGCCACTCCTCGGAAGGAAGGTTGGGCAATCTATCTACTTCCATAGTCACTATGAGTTAGCCTGACTTGACAGCAAATAACAACAACAGCCTAGTGCCTAATGACTAACCAAAAGGCTGGGTGCTCAAACACACCAACCAATACCCAAAAGGAAGGTTGAGCAATCTACTTCCATAGTGATACTGCCTCGGAAACCCAAGGAGGGGTCGCTAATGAGCTGGGTCCGACTTGAGGGCAGTGAGTTTCGTTTGGTGACTATCCTCTGCCCAGAGCAACAACATAATTAATGTAGAAACAATCTTTGTAAGAATCATTCAGCCTTTTTCACAATTCCAGGATAGCTGTCTCTTATTTGAAGACAGTGCTACAAGGAAGCCTGTTCAGAAACATATAAAAGCACCAAGAGCTTATAGACAGGTAGGAGACGATGGAGCTTCAGCCAAATGCTTCAGAGTCCATTGGGACTTGTGGAATTGTTTCCTCTAAACATCTGGGAACAATCCAAACCTCCACTTCCATTATTCCTTTTTCTTGGAAGCAACTGCACTTGTTTTTCTTTTATTGTTTATTGTCAGTGAATATTGCCCCTTCCATTTCTTTTGCCACAAAACATTTTTTCTCATCCTCCTGTTCCCTAAAACTGTAACTATTTACATACTTTTTTTTTTTCTGGAGCTTTAAAAGATTTTGCACATACTTATTAAAATAAGCTATACTGCCTTGGAAACCCATGCAGGGGTCGCTATGAGTCCGGGCCGACTCGACGGCACATAACAACAACAACAACAACATAATTAAATAAGATATTTATATAAATATTTATATTCAGCCAATTTGTATTTTTTGTATAAACAATAGCTTAATACAGCTAATAATGATAATGGTAGGCTTTTTTTTTTATATATATATAATCATCTATACTTCTGAAATCACAGATTTTCAGTCTTTTATATAAGGTTGGGCAATCTACTTCTGTAGAGATACTGCTTTGGAAACCCAAGGAGAAGTCGCTATGAGTCAGATCCAACTCGACAGAAGTAAGTTTTTTTTTTTTAATATAAGTTAGTGCAACTAGGGAAAATTTATACATACTTTCTTTTGCTACACATCAGTGAATAACGTTTTTCTTTTAGTGGTTTTTCTTTTAAATAGTAAGTAGATCTCACTTGATACCATTTATATATCTTAAGTTTGACTCTGAAACAAACTAGAAGAGCCTGGCCTGGATGTCATTGCTTTACACTATTCTTTTTTTTTATTTTAAGTCTCTGTAGAGGCGTGTGTGTGTGTGTGTGTGTGAAAAAAAGAGAAATTTGTTACTGAAATACCTTTTACCAGTTGTGAAGAATGGTTCCCAATTTTGATTGTGGGATTCCCCAGGGAATCTTCAGTTGTCTCAAAAAATATTAGACTCTTGACATGGTATTTCATTAAAATTTTTATGCCATGTTGCACTTTTTGGAGGAAAAATAAAGAAAGGTGACAAAATTGATAATACCTAGTGATAAGGTGTTAACACAACTCCACAAAATGTTGTCAATTAGTTTCTCAGACTGCAAACTTGTCCCACCCTGAGTTTAAACTTCTTTCTCTTTTAAAAAATATACCATTTTAAATGTTTTATGAAGAAAATTAATGTTAAGTGCTTATGATATGCTTATATATAAAAATTATAGAGTTTTGGTTGTGATAAAGACAAAGACTGTTTTGTCAGAAAGAAGTCATTTGGGCTTCAAAGGGACAGTATTTACAAAATGACGTTTCTCAAAATTGAAGTCATGTATTACTTCTGAATATATTACTTCTTCCATGGTGGACTTTAAAGTAAAGCCAACATTGAGAATGAAGAAAGAAAGAAAAATACAAAGAAATAAAATAAATGGAGAAAAATTACAAGAGTATCTTCTCTCTTCACTGGTCCTCTTCAATTGTTTAAAATGTTGAAGGATCAAAAGTGGTGAAATGCATCATCTTTGGAGGAACATATAGAGGTTGCTGAGTTTGTCAGAGTTTGATAAAACTGGTGCAAGATACAAGTTATTGAGAAAAATGTGTCTTTATAATCAAAACTAATACATTTCTTTGACTCAGCAATTCTGTTTTTAGGAATTTATTCCATAATAAACTCACTGACAAGTATGCAATGATTTATCTAGTAGGACTTTTATTGCAGCTTTCTTTATAATAGCAAAACAATTAAAAACAGTCTAACTGCCCACTGATAGGAAACTGTTTAAATCGATTCTGCCATTTCTATGCAGGGAAATATAATGCAGCAGTTAAAAGGAATGATGAATTGCTTATATTTTTACAATAAGATTTTATTAATTTATAATAAAAACTAGATTAATAAGATAGAAAAAAATGAATAAATTACCACAGAATTAGGGTGATACTGAGACAATACTAGCACTGCAATTGCTATAAATGAAGCTCTGGTAGCGTAGTGCCTAAGATACTTGATTGCTATCCAGAAGTCTGGCAGTTCAAACCCACCAGCCACTGCTCGGAAGGAAGATGGGGCAATCTACTTCCGTAGTGATACCACCTTGGAAACCCAAGGAGGGGTCGCTATGAGTCAGGTCCAACTCCACTGGCACATAACACCAACAACAACAGATACGTTGTATTAAAAATTAACTCTGTGAGAGGCTGTTGACATTTGAAGCTAGGGTTCAAGGAAAGAGGAGAGGCATTTGAGACTTTGGAGGATGCAAAGATCAAAGCATCCATTAATGGAAGACTTTTTAGTAATTAAAGACTGGTTATTTTAAGTATTAAG
>NW_006924454.1:0-8646 GCF_000298275.1 Orycteropus afer afer
TGTGTTAAAGATATTAAAAAGTCATCTATACACACTCTTAGATAGAAAGACTAAAGGTCATAAGATGACAATTATCTTCACAATAACAGTGAAAAAAATGACAATTATCAAATTGATTTATGTGTTCAGCAGAATTGCAATAAAAATTCTCATTAACATTTCTACTGCTTTTTTTGTGATATTTGGTAACTAAATACCAATACACAATAAAGAGTCAAAAATAGTCAAGACAGTTGCTAAGGAGTTGGCTTTATCAAATATTAAGATGTTTTATAAAACTATGTAGTTATAACATATGATAACTGAAAAGGGAATTGGTTTTCAAATGAGTGAGTATATGTTAATCAAAACATAATTTGCTAAACAAATTTTTAGAACAGCAAACAATAAATATTTACAGACACTAGAGGGAGCTGAGGAGGTAAAAGTGAGAAAAAGAAGTGTATGTGTTCTGTCACAATTAAAGTTATTTTAACTTAATTCTAAGGGGAAAAAAAAAGGTCCTATCTATATTTATATTGGATATATGCTTAAATAGCTATTCTGAAAGTTACTCAAAATTCAGTACACTTTCCATATAAAGGAATTTAATTAAGAAAGAATTGAGAATGGGTGGATTGCGATGCCATCCTCTTTTGTCAACAGAACACTAGTCTTCTCTTTACTCACTGTCATTTTGCATAGTCTTCCTACACCAAACTGACAAGAAAGGTGTTGGAAAGTTAGGTGGGATAACTAATCAATTCAGTGAGAAGTTTCAAGGAGTTTGTATGGAATATTACTGCAGTGTGAGAAAAGCAAATCATTTAAAACAAACAGAATCTTCTAAGTAGGATTTAAGAGTATAGCTAATCAAAAAATGAATACCCACTTAAAGAAATGTATTTCCTAACATTGTCTGAAATATTTAATATATCAGAGATACCTTTACCCAAGTCAATAAGGTAGATTTTTTTAAAGCAGAGAAGATAATTACTTACTAACCTATTTAAACAATTTTTATGGAAGATATAGGTTCTAGGTACTGTAAAAATTGCTGAAAAAGCAATGTTGAGTAATGTAGACACAATTTCAAGTATAATGAGATAAAGAGGGATAAGTGTTATCAATGCAGAGAGGAAGGGAGGAATATGATGTGTTGGGGAACACACAGGCTTTTGGCAAATCCAAAATTTTTGGGTCAGGGAAGAATCTCTGGGGAAATGATATGTGTATTAAAGAATAATATGAAAAAAGGACTAATTAGACATGTCTGGTTTTTTTTTTTGTTTTTGTTTTTTGGTCTGCCAGCCATACACATGGTCACGGGCACACACACCCCTGCACAGATAGATCTAATCGTTCATTCTGTACACTCATCTATCCATCTGTATATTAATGTTTGCTGTCACTGACAACACTGTATGTGCAAAAGGGCTCACCTCTGTTGTCTGTACCTTGCAGGCACCTCTCTATGTCTTTCTCTTCCCCCATGTCATTGTGTTGATCACTCACATTTGGTACATTGCTCTCCCTTCACTCAAATCAATACCTATCTAGTAGTATTCCCTCCCCTCCCTTCCCACCCTTGTTAAACAGTAAAGAAAATTTCCTTCCATATATAAACCTTTGCTTGACTTTTTACAATAAAGAACTAATGCAATATTTGTCCTTCTGCGATTGACTTATTTCACTGAACATAATGTCCTCCAAATTTATCCATCTTATGTACTCTTGTGCAGTTTCTCCATTATTCTTTAGGGTTGCATAGTATAATAAGTTGTAAGTCTTTAAAAGGATACAACGTGAAGATCACACAAAGCTTTCTAAATCATGATAAATAGGTTATATATTATTCTACTTAAAATGAGAGGTGATTAAAGTGTCGAGGAAAATGAGACTATCAGATGTAGAAGGGTGCCTCTGGTGATAGTTTGATGGTAGGAATGAAAACAAATGTTACAGATGGAAGATTATAGTTTACACTGATAAAGTGAAAATTGGAATTGAATAAAGTTCTAGAAGTAGTAAGATAATTAGGAGATGGGAGATAGTTTCTGTAAGAATTAGTGCTTGGAGGTGAAATTTTGAAGGCTGATTTGGAGATAATATATAATTCTTTGACTGGACCACCAGACAGAAAGCATGCAATTCAAATGCATAATATCCATATGGTTAATTATGTGGCCCTGGAGCTCAGGAAGGAAATCTGGGCTGAAAATACTATGGGAATTTTTTATAGTAAACCACCTGTGATGCATGTTTACCCAGTATCTCCAGTTACACATCTTCCATTTTCTTCAGAGAAAGCTTTGAGTTTTTTGTAACCTCTTACAATTTTATACATGGCTTTTATTTACAAATAGTAAATAAAAATGACAAAGAAACTGACCCTTTGATATTTTAGTTAGTTTATTAAACTAGACTAGTTGATTTACTAATAAAAGACTTTGAGTCATCAATTAGATATGACACAAAAAGTTAAAATATTTAATAAAGATTATTCAATAAAAAATGTAAAAGTTGGAATTTTTTGTCAAATGGAAATTCAAATGAAACCTATAGCATAGATAATATTTATATTGATTTATGATGATGATGTTTTAAGTACTCTTAAGAAAATAAAAGATGCAAACATTTTCATATATTGATATTGAAATCTTCCCCAGTAATTTGCCATACAGGGTGATGATAAACACAAAATGTCAAGATTAAAGTCTTTCATACTAAAAAGTAATTTGTACATCTGTCCTCTGTGTTGGTTATTTTTACATGTCATCTTCACTAGGTAGTGATGCTCTGTTGTTTGGTCAAACACTATTCTAAATGTTTCGAAAGTATTTTGTGATTGAGTTTTCCTTGGCTTTTCTGATTTCCATGCCTTTTATTTTCCTTTCTCAACTTACCGAAACTTCAAGGAGGAACAGTCTGTGATTTCTACATGGACATTTACATTTCTGTTTTTAAATTCCTTCTTGAAATCTAACTTTTCTCCTGATATCACTTGCTATAAGTCAGGATAACTTCAGTCAATTTCTTGCAGTGTAGTTCTGCTGGGAAATTCTCTTAGTTGTTTTTCATATGGAAATGTTTTTATTTTGCTTTTGTCCTTAAAAATTTTTTTACTGCGTATACCATTCTGGGCTATCAGAACTCTGTCCACCCAAAAGCCTTTTACATACATCGCTTTCCTGTTTTCTGTACTATAGTTTCTAATAAGATCAACTATCACTTGCATCATTGGTTTTCCATATATAGTATGTTATTTTTTCTTTGGATGCATTCAAGTTCTTCTCATTGTCCTTGGTTCTCAGCTGCATGGATATTATGTGGTTAGATTTAGTTATTTTTGTATTTATCATGCTTTGAGTTGGCTAAAAAAGTCTAATTCTGTGAATATATTTATTTCACCAATTTTTTTGAAACTTTCACTTATAATTTCTCTAATTATGTTTTCTATCCATTCTCTCTCTCCTTTATTCTGAGACTCCAAATGCATTAATTTTTTTTTCCTTCTTAGAATTGTCACTTAGATACCTAATATATTATTTTATTGTTACTATTTTTCATATTTATTCATATTGGCTAATTTCTATTGATACATATGTTTTAAATCAGTGATTTTTTTTCTCTGTCATCTCCCTTTTTTCTTAAGCCTACCTAGTGAATTTTCATTTCAGGTATTTTAATTTTCAATTCTTTGAAGACTAAAGTTCACTTGACCCAAGCTATTGTCTTTTCAATAGTCTTATATGCATGTGAAAGCAATGAATAAAGAAAACCAAAAAATTTTGATTCATTTGAATTACAGTGTTGGGACAGAATTTCCAATACACCATTCATTGCCCAAAGAACAAACAACTCAGTCTAGGAAGTACAGCTGAGAATACTCCTTAGAAGAGAGAATGGCCAGACTTTGCCTCTTGTACTCTGATCATATTATCAGGAGAGACCAGTCCCTGGAGAAGGATATCATGCTACATAAAGTATTGAATCAGGAAAAAAAGAGAAGATTCTCAATGAGCAATGAGCTGCATTGACCATTGCAACACCAGGTTCAACCATCACATTAATTATGAGGATGGCACATCAGTGGGCAGGGTCAAGTTCTGTTGTATGTGGGTAACTATGAGTCAAAATCTACCAGACGGTACCTAACTACAACATCGACAATTTTCCATTCTAGGATTTCCATAATGGAATTGTATTACTTTCTATTCCTCTGTTGAGATTTCAGACCTTGCCATTCATTGGGAACATAATATTCTATACTTCATTGATTACAATCTTAAGAATTGCTAAAGGTTTTTCCTGCTAATTGCAACATTGGGTTCTACTTACATCGAAACTGAGCAAAATCTTCATTTTTTTTTTCTTATCTCAAGTACTTTTGAAGTGTGTCATGCATGTTGTAAAATTGTAAGTTGTAAAAATGTTGATTATCTTCTCTAAAGTGGTTTGAGGTGTTTTTTTAGCATGAAATTAACTTTGGTAGACCATCACTGAGGTTTCTGTCTTTGCATTGGCAGCTGATTTTAGGTTTGGTTCCTTAGTCTATTTCTGAATTATTTTAATTCTGTCTCTGCAGCCCTTGTTCAGATGTCAATCAGAGGCAGAATTTGTGGCTTCCTCTGTCTAGGTCTCTCCTTTATGGAATAACAACTCATTTTCCAGGAGCTGTGGTTGCCAAAGTCTTGTTCTATGGTTCTTCAAGCCATAAATACCCTGTGTTTTCTGTCAGTTTTAGGCTATAATGTGTGATAATGACTTTAGCTTTCCCTTTGGTTAAAATCCATACAAACAGTGAAACAGCCATCTCCCAGTTCCTTCTTCTAAGTTTCAACTTTCCTCCAGAAAGTTTTTGCTCTTTCTCCAATGCTTTCATCTCTTTTTCCCCCAAGGTCTGTTGTTATTATGCTCAGAAGAGACTGGAATTCTATAAGAACTTATTTGTCTCTACTAAAGGAAATTTGCAGTGAGAAGTAGAGCCACTGTAGGGTCTCATCTTAAACAGAGCCACCTAATTGTGGCCTAGAAAAGGAAAATATTATCATCCAATCTACACATTATATTTTAAAAAAGATTATTGCTGTAACTTCAGTGTCCTTTATTAAAATTATTTTCAAACATAATTTGTAATGATGTTGTTATGTGCTGTAGAGTCAGACCCAACTCATAGCAACCCCTTCTTAGGTTTCTGAGGTGGTATCCCTACTGAAGTAGATCGCCCAACCTTCCTTCCGAGGAGTCAACTGCCTTAGGCACTACACTACCAGAGCTCCTACTACGCTACCAGAGCTCCAAATAATAGCACCCTAAAAAGAACATTTGTTCCTTTTCTAGACACAGGGTGACAACACAGACTCACTTACTCCTTAGCCTTCACTGAGACAAAACCCATGAATTTAAATGTAGGGAGAGGGAAACTTGCAAAATGCGAGAAAACTCTGCATTTCTTCAAAAATATTAAATACTTGTACCAGTCGACATGGAGACACTAAACGATAAGGAGTGGTGGATAACATGACTCATTACTATTTCTTCAGTTCCAGAATATGTATTCTATGTTAAAAGTACATAATCTCTAATTTATTTTTGGCATATTTCCATCTTCACAAGTTACTTTTAGGGATCATCTTTGTAGGAAAGTTTAATTGTACAGGTGTTCATTGAACATCTACTCATATTCACTAGTTAAGACCTTTACAGTGGTAGAGGAAACACTCTACTGAGTAAGCCAGTCAAATATTAAATTGATTTTCAATACTTGTAAGACAAATGAATCCCTTCTACTAGACATACTAAATGGGTTTGTTGTCAAAGAAAGGAAAATTGAGGTGAATGTTAATTTGAGGTTTGAGAATAACTTCAGAGATATAGACAAACTTCTTCAAAGTGATAAAACATTATCTATGAAGGAAAAGGATGCATTTATTAAATAAAGTATAATGTAAGAAATACATAAAATATATTAGGATATCATTTTTTCAGAGAACCAGTTTCATGAGGTACTATTTAGAAGAATGATGAGAATTTAGATATTTATATTTAATTCACTATATGTTCTCTTGGAAATATTTTAATAAAACTTTCTCTGCTTAATTAGAAAAAAAATCTTAATTAATATTTTTATATAACATCTCTTTTCAATAAGAGTATAAAATAAAAATATTGTTAAGTACCTATTGAGAGGAAAAACTGCATGCCATTTGAAAGAAATCTCAAGAATAAAATAAACGTAAAAATCTATAACCACAAACATTACCAAAAAAAAAAACTAAACTTCACTGCATCAAGTCTGATCCAACTCATAGAAACCCCTCCTTGGGTTTTCAAGGCTGTATCACTAAAGAAGTAGATTGCCCAATCTTCCTTCCAAGGAGTGGCTGGTGGGTTTGAACTGCCAGCCTTCTGGTTAGCAACCAAATGCCTTAGGCACTATGCCACCAGAGCTCACACAACATTAGTGCATGGGGGGAAAAAAAAAAAAACTTAGATGAAATTAACTGCCTATATTACAGTTATGGAAAAGTGTCTGTACTATGCTGAAATACACATTTTAGATTCATTCAACTTCTGGGAAGTAGGAATTATATAAAGGAAATGAGAGCTCAAACTTTAAAATTTAAAGCAGTATTGAATTAGTAGATGCAGTACATAGTTACTGTCACTAGAGGGGAATCTGAGAGGGATTTAGGAGAAAAAAAGTTTATTGTTATGGCTGTAGATTGAATAAAGTTCCTGTGCGAATAAATTTTCTTAACAGCATGCTTACTTCAGGGGAAATATGAAGCATAGAATGTCTGAGAAAGAGCCATATTGTCAAACTATATTGAAATAATTGTTTCTCAGCAAGCAACAAGATCTTTCAGGTGCCCATGTTTACACTCAAGTACCCTATTGCCATATGCTTCAATAAGATGCACAGCGTTTTATCAAATAGTTAGTGGGAAAAAATCAGCCAAAATGAATGTTTTAAGGCAGAAATCACAATCTGATTTTTATTTGTCTTTGGGGTTGGAAACATTACATATAAACTCACAGCTTCGACATCAGCACTTCCTGATTCTCCAGTTACACACACATTATATAGCAAAATAAATAAATAAAATTAAATTAAAATAGGATACTCTAAGTGTGGTTCATTGTAACTTGAGGATGTCATAAATTGGAGACTATCTGTGTAGCAAATTAACTAAACTAAATTAGGTAAGCTATTTTATCTGAGGTCATATATATGTGTGTGTGTGTGTGTGTGTGTGTATTGTTTAAAGCATAGAGGAAAATAAAATCTTTTTTAAAATCTATATAATTTTGTGTAATTATTTAAACTATATTTTCTTTTTTCTGTATGATACATCCTTTGAAAATTCTGTTTTTCCATACTCAAAAGATGATCAAATGGAATGAAAAAAAATTACAGATATGTTTATTCAAGTTTTTTTTTTTTTTTAAACAAGTTTATCCAACTTTACCCAAAAAATGTCTCACTTCACATTCATGGAAACCGAAATGTCAGCCAAAATCTTGTCCCTTAAAGATTTTCATGAGTAGGAATAATGAGATAGGCATTTGATGGCGATGTTTTCTAAGGTGTCGTGTGGGCAGACACCCATATGACAGAGGATCTGAGAGAAATAGTAATGAACAGCTTCCTTACGGTTCACCATGTTTAAAAGCTGTCAGTCAGATGATCCTCACCCATACCAAGAATTTTAATCCCAGCAGAAGGAGCCAACATTTATTTGATGGAATCTGTTTAAATTGGCCTTTTTTGATCATAGACCTACCACATTGGCACAAACCACAAAAACCTGAGACTCGTGAGAGCGTCAGAGAAGTAAAGAAGATCTGCTGTCTCCAACGCGTATGGACACTCAGGAATGTTCACTCCTGGCTTTTATTTTAGTTTTCATATTGTCAAGAGGACACTGGTTGACTCTCAGAATTTACACATTTTACCATTTACTGGAACATTCAACCAAAGTGTCATTTAAAGACATTGCATTTAGAGATATTATTCAAAATAAAGAAGATATTAATCAAAATAAAATTCACAAATCAATTCTTCAGCAGGAAGGACATATATTATTTTCAAGCTGCATACACCGTATATATAGATTGATGAAGTTCACTGCATCTTGAAGACAGTGAATGGTTTGGTAAATAAAATAAATGATTAAAATGAGCTATTTTACATATTCTTAGATTTTTTTCTTTGGCAAAAAACACTATTAATAAAGACCTGAAAAACCTGAACAGATAATAAAAAATTTTGAAGCTGATAATGGGATAGAGCAACAACTTTCCTGAACACTAAATTCTATATTCTATAAAAGTCTCACCATTACACTTCAAGACATCAATCATAAGTAATTTGTTTTTTACCAAAAATTATCTGTGGGAGAGCCTTAAATTACTATGCTTTGTTTTGTGTACTATATGAACGTGAAATGTAGATCAGAAGTGAATAGAATAAAGATCTTAACATGATTTTTACAAATAAAGTAACTGCTTATTCACAGCATGTCTCTGACTTAAAGAAAGCTCACATCACAGCATGAGGAAAGCTTGAAGTGAAAGCCTTGGTAAAATGATAAAATGATAAAAGGAAGACAAAAATGAGGCTGAAGTAGATATAAGACAACAATCCATTCTAAAATGAAA
>NW_006924454.1:9429-10544 GCF_000298275.1 Orycteropus afer afer
CAAAATAAGCCCCTTGGAGTTTCCTGGAATCCTCCATTGACTTTTCAAGTACAACTAGAATGTAATACCACCAAACTGATGAGCCCAATTTTATACTATTTGCAGGGCCATTTATTAACCACCCAGTAAAAGCCCTGAGAGGAGGTATTTACTAATGCTGACACAGGCGCTCTGGTGGTGTAGTGCCTGAGGCACTTGACTGCTAACAAGAAGGTTGGCTCAATCCCACCAGCCACTCCTTGGAAGGAAGTTTGGACAATCTACTTCTGTAGAGATTCCACGTCGGAAACCCAAGGGGGGGGTCACTATGATTTGGAGATAATTCAATGGCACATAACAGCAACAACAACAATGCTAACGCAGTAAAAAATGTGTTACCAGGATATTTGTATCTGTGGCCAGAGCATTACTGAGTAAAACAAAATAGAAGCTCAGAAAAGCACTATTAACAGAGCTTCTAAATACTGCCTTTGATTAATACCTTTATACCAGCTAACTCCAGGAGAAATTGCATAGGAGAGTGGAATTGAGAGCATTGGTTGGATCATCTGCTATATTAAATATTCATGTAACAAGGATCGATAGACAAAGGACAATACACACAACTTCTGTTGATTTCCCAGCAGCATATTGGGCAGAGCTTAGAATTATTCAGTCGAGATGTCCCTTAATTTCAAATAATATTTCCCTATATTTAACCTCTTCAGGCAAATAGCAGTGCAGAAACATTGGAGAAAATCTTTTGGACAGAGTGATGTCTATATGTCTATATGATAATATTTTTTTAATGAGTGTGACATTATCCAAACTGCTATTGTTTTCAAAATTAAGCCAAAGACCTTTATATATGGAACTGAAAACTCATTTCTCTAATATTTAAAAATATTTACTGGTTTCAAGTTAAAACTGTAATCCTCATACCGGTTAGAGATGCATAGATACTCTTATCTGGTGAATTCCTAAGAAGTGGATTAAAAATTTTTATCCATCCTTTGATTTTGTCAAATGCAAATGTTCGAAGTCTGTATGATAAGAACATGAATACAAGATGCTGATAATAGATAAACAATGTGCAACAAAGAGAAGGGATAAAAAGACATTCTCTGTACTTTCTG
>NW_006924454.1:10813-11781 GCF_000298275.1 Orycteropus afer afer
AAAATATGTCAGTGATGTGTCTTAGGTTTGGTTTCCCCAACAGCCTATTTTAAACTAGGATTAAATCAGAATAGATTCAACAACTTTTTGTTTGTTTGCCTTTTCATTAACTTTCTGAGACGAGATCATAGAAACACTGGTAAAGGAGTGGAGAAGTGAGGCAGAGAACAGAAAGTAGTCGGCAAATGGGTATGATCAAGCAAATCATCTTTGCAGGTATGGGCTCAATCCCAGAGAACAACTTCTGGGGGTCATGTAAACCATGTCTCTGAGTTTTCTCATCCAAGGGGGCAATAAGCTGGGGGTACTTATTCACCAACTAACCATTCATCACGGTTTAAAGGTTAGTTGTGGAAGCAGTACCTTGCTAAGCCACAGCAACAAAAAGATCACCTGCAGGTGTTTCCCCACAGCCAGGGCTCTCATAGCATCTGCAACAGGGATAAAGTAAGATTTTTCAAAACAGAGATAGATGTAAGTCAGCGTAGTGGCTCTCTCTGAAACAAAGTCAGAATAAGGCATATTTTTTCTTTTCTTTTTTTCATCTACTCAACAAAAGGTCAGCAGTTCCAACCCACTAGCCACAGGAGAAAGACAAGGCTCTCGGCTTCCATAAAGATTTACAACCTTGGAAATCCTACCAGGCTGCTCTGCTCTGTCCTGAAGGATCGCTGTGAATCGGAATCAACTAGATGAAGTGGGTTTTGTTTTATTTTTTCCTTAAATAAAGCATTGCTATTTTTCTCCACTTTTATTGACTTTGCATGAAACACAAGTTCCTTTTAAAGTTGAGTACAATATAGAATAAGGTAATTTTCCCAAAACGTTTATTTCAGAATATTGAAAGTAGTAGAAACCGAAATGCAAAACTGAGTATTTGAAGCCAAATAAGTTCTCTAACTCTAAGGGAAAAAAAAAAAAAAAAAAAAGATTCAAGCAGAGCCAAGACTTCTGAAATCTAACTTTGT
>NW_006924454.1:12952-13173 GCF_000298275.1 Orycteropus afer afer
TCCTGAAATGGATGAACATCAACCAATTATTTTTGGTACAGTGGCTCTGTGCATTCTTTCCATCTTCTTTTGATGTTTACTGCCTCATTCAATATTTTGCCCATAGAATCTTTCAATATTGCAATTCAAAGCTTGAGTTTTTTCTTCAGTTCTTTAGGTTTGAGAAATGCTGAGCATGTTCTTCACTTTTGGGTTTCTAACTCAAGGTCTTTGCACATTTC
>NW_006924454.1:13273-14233 GCF_000298275.1 Orycteropus afer afer
CCATTCATGTGATGCTTATTGGTCCACTCATGAGGATTTTCACTCCCTTTATGTTGAGGTGTAATCCATACTGCAAACTGTAGTCTTTAATCTTCATCGGTAAGTGCTTCAAGTTATCTTCACTATCAATAAGCAATGTTGTGTCATCGGCATATTAAAAGTTGTTAATGAATACTGAAACCCTGATGCTGCATTCTTCATATCATCCAATTTATCAGGTCATTTATTCAGCATATAGATTGAATAAGTACTGTGAAAGGATACAATCCTGATGCACATCTTTCCATATTTTAATCCAGACAGAATCTCTCTGTTTTGTTTGAATACCAGCCTCCTGGTCTACAAACAGTTTCCTCATGAACATGATTATGTGTTCTGGAATTCCCATTTTCTCTATGTTATTATTTTATCCATAATTTGCTATGATCCACACAATCAAATGCCTCTGCATAGTCAATAAAACATAAGTAAACATCTTTCCAGTATTCTTTACTTTCAGCCAACAGCCATCTGACATCAACAATGATATCCCTCATTCCATGTTCTCTTCTGAATCCAGCTTGCATTTCTGGCAATTTCCTATCAATACATGGCTGCAACCTTTTTAAAATTATTTTCAGCAATATTTTACTTACGTGTGATATTAATGACATTGTATGACAATTTCCACATTCTGTTGGATCACTTTTCTTTGGAGTAGGCACAAATATGGATCTTTTCCAGTCAGTTGACCAGGTAGCTCTCTTTCAAATTACTTGGCTTAGACAAGTATATGCTTTTAGTGAAGCATCTGTTTGTTTAAATATCCATGGATATTCCATAAATACCTGGAGCCTTGTTTTTCACCAATTCCTTCGGTGCAAATTTGACTTCTTCTTTCGGTACCATTGGTTCTTGATCTTGTGCCACTTCCTGAAATGGATGAACATCAACCAATTATTTTTGGTACAGTGGCTCTGT
>NW_006924455.1:0-892 GCF_000298275.1 Orycteropus afer afer
GGATTTGAACTGCCAGCCTTCTGGTTAGCAGTCAAATAAATGCCTCAGGCACTATGCTACCAGGGCTCCCAATCATATGTTACCTCCTGAAATTGTTTAGTGTCCATTCATTGTTTTTAGTACAGTGACTATGTATTCCTTCCATCTTCTTTTGATGCCTCCTGCATCATTCAATATTTTGCCCATAGAATCCTTGAGTATTGCAACTTAAAGCTTAAATTTTTTCTTCAATTCTTCAAATGCTGAGTTTGTTCTTCCTGTTTGACTTTCTAATTCCAGGTCTTTGCAAATTTCATTATAATACTTTATTTTGTCTTCTCAAGCTGCCCTTTGAAATCTTCTGTTCAACTCTTTTATTTCATCCTTTCTTCCATTCACTTTTGCTACTCTTTTTCAAGAGGAAGTTTCAGAGTCTCTTCTGACATCTCTTTTGGTCTTTTCTTTCTTTTTAATGACCTTTTGCTTTCTTCCTGTATGTTGTTCTTGATGTCATCTCACAACTCATCTGGTCTTCAGTCATTGGTGTTCAGTGTGTCAAATCTGTTCTTCATATCATCTGAATGTCTGACAACATGACTAAATTCAGGTGGGATATAATCAAGGTTGTTTTTTGGCTCTCAGTGACTTGTTTTAGTTTTCTTCAGCTTCAGCTTGAACTTACATATGAGCAATTGATTGTCTATTCCACAGTCAGCTCCTGGCCTTGTTTTCACTGATGTTATTGAGCTCTCCATAACCTCTTTCCAGTTTGATTCCTGTGTATTCCATCTGGTGAAGTCCATATGTATATTCACAATTTATGTTGTTGTAAAAATGTACTTGCAATGAAAAAGTCATTAGTCTTGCAAAATTCTATCATATGGTGTCTGGCATCTTTTCTTTCACAAAAACT
>NW_006924455.1:3072-4048 GCF_000298275.1 Orycteropus afer afer
ATGTCATCCCACAATTCTTCTGGTTTTCAGTCACTGTTGTACAATGCATCAAATCTATCCTTTAGATGGTCTCTAAATTCAGGAGGGATATATTCAAGGTCACATTTTGGCTTTCATGGTCTTGTTTTAATTGTCTTCAACTTCAAGTTGAACTTGCATATGAGCAGTTGATGGTTTGTTCCACATCTGGCCTATCTGTAGATGCTGAAAAACTTCAAATCTATAGGAGAATCCAGCACCTGGAGGTTCTGCTACAGAGAATAGGCAGGTCACAAGAGAAAGAGTCAAAACAGTATAATGAGAGGTACATCCTGATGCTGATATAGCCTTGTTCTCTTGACACTGAAGAAAGATGGTGAACCTATAACTTTGTACTCGAGATGGACAACTTGAAATAAACCATGTTTTTGGATAATTGTTGTTGGTTACATTCCTCTGGTGGGCCACAAAATCTCAGGCTTATCCCAAGATCAAAGCAAAATGGAAGATAGCAATTAAGGGACCAAGTTTTTGATCTCTCTCTGAGTGTCACCTCTGTAGTAGTTAATTTTTTTTGTGTGTAAGTTTACATTTTCAAAAACCTGTAGGAAGACTGTCTTTTCTGGTTTCTTCAGTAATCAAAAATATCACCTTCTTCTGTAGTTTCTATACAGTCCATGCAGGAAAGATTCATGAAGAATAATCAGATTCATTATGGAGGATATCATATCACATGGAATGATTCTAACTTCGATGAGGAAAAAGAAGTTGAATGGTTTGTTCAGGAGCCAGGTGGCTCCTAATGATCTGAAACTTTAGGCTGATTTGAGGATTATTTCACTTACCTACTACTGTGTAACATATCACCTAAAAACTAACTGTCTTAGGACAAAATCGGCATTTATTATGTCTCATGATGTTTTTTTTCTTTTTTTAATTAGGATTTGGGTGAAGATTTACAGAGTAAATTCACTTTTCATACAGCAGTTCACATATA
>NW_006924455.1:10263-13141 GCF_000298275.1 Orycteropus afer afer
GCCTTTCCTCTCATGATTTTTTTTATGTCAGGAAGTCAGGAGTCACTCAGCTGGACAGTTCTGGCTAAGGAACTGAATGTGGTTGCAGTTATTTGCTGGCTATTGGCAGAAGGCTTCAGTTCCTCTTGATGTGGACATCTTCATACAGCTGCTAGTGTCCTAATGATACAGCAGCTGAACTCCACCAGAGTGATCCAAAGAAGCACAAGATGGAAGCCTAAATATGTCTTATGACGTAGCCTTAAAAGCCACATATCATTTCCACAATGTCCTAAAGGTTTTGGACCTTTTCAGTGTGGGAAGAGGTCCACAAGGGTGAGAATATGAGTAGGAGAGGATCATTGATTGGAAGTCTTTTTGGAGGTTGGATACCTTGTTGTTGTTGTTGTTAGGTGTCATTGAGTCAATTCCAACTCATAGCAACCCTGTGTACTCAGAAAAAAACACTGTCTGGTCCTGCATCATCCTCACAATACTTGTTATGCTTGAGCCTATTGTTGCAGCCACTGTGTCAATCCATTTCATTGATTACCTTCCCCTTTTTCTCTGACCCTCCACTTTACCGAGCACAATATCCTTCTCCAGGGACTGGTCTCTTCTGACCACATGATCGAAACAGATGGCCATTCTCACTTCTAAGGAACATTTCAGATGTAGATTTGTTCGTTCTTCTGGCAGTCCATGGTATTTTCAGTATTCTTGGCCAACACCACAGTTCAAGGTCATCAATTCTTGTCAGTCTTCCTTACTCAGTGTCCAGCTTTCACATGAATGTGAGGTGATTAAAAATACCATGACTTAGGTTAGGTGCAGCTAAGTCTTTAAGGTGATGTCTTTATTCTTCAACACTTTCAAGAGCTCTTTTGTAGCAGATTTTCACAGTGAAATATGTCATCCAATTTCTTGACTGGTACTTCCACGGATGTAGATTGTGGATCTAAGTAATAGGAAATCTTTGACAACTTCAATCTTTTCTCCATTTATCATGAAGCTTCTTATTGGTCCAGTTGTGAGGATTTTGTGTTCCTTATGTTAAGGTATAATTCATACTGCAGACTGTAGTCTTTAATCTTCATCAATAAGTACTTCAAGTCATCTTCATTTTCAGCAAGCAAAGTTGTACTGTCTGTATATCACAGGTTGTTAATGAGTCTTTCTCCAATCTTGATGCCATGTTCTTCTTCATATATTCCTGCTTGTATTATTTGCTCAGCATACAGATTGAGTAATTATGGTGAAAGATACACCCATGATGCACTCCTTTCCTGATTTAAAACCATGAAGTATCCCCTTGTTTTGTTCAAATGACATCCTCCTGGTCTATGTACAAGTCCTCATGAGCACAAGTAAATGTTCTGGAATTCCCATTCTTCTCAATGTTGTATAATTTGCTATGATCCACATGATCAAATACTTTTGCATAGTCAATAAAACATAAGTAACCATCTGTCTGGTATTCTTTGCTTTCAGCCAAGATCCATCTGACATCGGCAATGATATCCCTAGTTCCATGACCTCTTCCAAATCCAGCTCGCATTTCTGGAAGTTCCCTGTCAATATACCTCTGCAACTATTTTTTAATTATCTTCAGCAAAATTTTACTTGCATGTGATATTAATATTGTTTGATAATTTTCACATTCTTTTGGGTCACCTTTCTTTGGAATGTGTACACATATGGATCTCTTCCAGTCACTTGGCAAGATAGCTGTCTTCCAAATTTATTGGCCTAGAGAAGTAAGTGCTTCCTGTGCAACACCCACTTGTTGTTACTTCTCAGTCTATATCCTGTCAATTCCTGGAGCCTTGTTTTTTTGCCAATTTCTTCAGTGCAGCTTGGCCTTTTTCCTTCAGTACCATTGGTTCTTGATCATATGCCACCTCTTGAAGTGGATGAACATTGACTAATTCTTTCTGGTGCAGTGACTCTGAGTATCCCTTCCATCTTCTTGTGATGCTTACTGCATCATTCAATATTTTGCCCATAGAATCTTTCAATATTGCAACTCAAATGAAAACTTTCCTTCATTGGTGAGTTTCGGCAAGATGGCGGACTAGGCAGAAGGACTGCACAGATGCTCTTCAACAAAAAAAGGGAAACCAATTAACACAGACACAGAAGATAATCTTGGACCCCTGAGCCTTGAAGGGAAGGATAAAAAAGTGGACTAAACCCCAACTAGCAGAAGAATTTGCGTGAAAATACCAAAAAAGGAGACACACGAAGCTGCAGTCTGGCAGCGGCCTGAGCAACCCTGACAGCACAGATGACAGGGCTTGGAGATTCCTGAGTGGTGGTAGGCCTAAGAATTAACCCAAAAATCACCCTGCTAGCCAGGGACTGTGCGGAGGACTGTGCACGGTGGCTGGGGAACAAACAGAGAAGGTGAAGAGAAAGGTGGGCTGAGCTGTGGACTTTTGCCAGTCCAGAGGACGCCGCCATTTTGTAGGTTTAAAAAACGGGTTGAGTATTTTGGGTGTTCAAAGAGACAGCGCTCTCACAGATTTCTGGGGCTTAAGAACACGTTCTGCTTTCCAGCAACCCCAAGGACACTCGGGGCCTGCAAGCTGAAAAGGTATGACATTTTTCTTGTTACTACACCCTACACCCACTCGGTGAACGGAGGTGTGGCCATCCCCATTCCCACCTACCTTCTGGGCCCACAGGAACTCCATCACAGTCTGTATGCTCAGACAGAGTCTGAGTGCCCTACCCAGTCCTCCACCGATCTTTTCTTTTTTTCTTTCTTTTTCCCGGTGATTAGTTTGCTTGTATTTGTCCGTTTCAAGTTAAGAAAGTTGAAAGCTAGAATGGACTGTTCTAAACTCAGGGATCAAATTATAAATCATAGGGTAACCTCAAAGAAAAATGATAAACC
>NW_006924456.1:0-4005 GCF_000298275.1 Orycteropus afer afer
ACAGACAAGTTTGTCCTGCTGCTGGAGACCTCTCGTGTCACCCCCACCTGGCTAACTATTCCTCTGTCTGGCTTCCTGGCTTTTAATCCCCTTTCTTCTGCTCTTCTGGTCTGCTACTCTGGCATCCCTGCGTTGTCTCTCGTCGCCTGTAAGCCTGGGGCTCAAGGCTTGTATCCCCTACCCTGCTCTTCTGGCCTGCTACTCTGGTGTCCCTACATTGTCTGTCGTCACCTGTAAGCCTGGTGCTCAAGGCTTGTATCCCCTTCCCTGCTCTTCTGGCTTGCTACTTTGGTGTCCCTGCATTGTCTCTCATCGCCTGTAAGCCTGCCTTAGGTCTAATAAAGGTATGAAGAATGTTGGATCAGAGTTGCTCAAGTTGTTTAGGGTGGAACAATATTAATTGGTTTTATTGTCTGGGGTCCATCTTGCTCTGTCTCAATATACTCTAATCCTTCTCTGGGCATGGCAGATGGAGGAGCAGGAGCACGTGTGATTGTGTTCAACACAGCAGAGATGTCAATGCCTCCTCCTGTTCTCCTGGCTGGTCTGGGCCACAGCCAGGTGTGCTGCCAGAGGCTTTTGGCAGACCAACTTCAGGTTCAGTTAGGTGTGTAAAGAATAAGTCAATACTTCAATGGGGCAACATAACAAGGTCAAACATGTGAGCACTGGGAATTGGCATAAATGGAGTTGGGGACATGCTGGGTCACAAAGAGGAACTGGGCTTTAGGCTTGCTTTGTGGTCTGTGAAGCAGAGTCAGGTTGGGCAAAGGAACTCCAGGGATTTCCCATGAGGAGTCAATGAGCACTATTCCAAGGGGAGAAACATAAAACAAATCTAGATTTCATGCTAAGTCAGAAGGCAGAGAGGGGCCCAGGCATCTAAAATCCATCCAGATGTTTGCTGTTGTCTCAGCCAGCTGTACACTGCATCACATTATCTTCTTTTATTGCCTTCCCACCACCTAACATTGTCTGACATTATTTAGTTCATTTGCTCATTTATTTACTTATTGTTTGTCTCTCTGAGTAGAATGTAAGTATTAAAAAGCAAAAACCTTACCTGCTTTGTTCACTGTTGGTCATCAGCTTCTAGTATAGTTGGTTCAATATATATTTGTCAAATGAATGAACAAATGAAAAATAATCCTTTCTCTAGGGAATATCTGAAAGGCACCAAGCAACTGGTAGAGATGTAGATTAGTTTTGCTCTTTTCCTTGGCCAATGCCCAAACACCTATCAAAATTAGGATATTATGGAGGAAAAGGCAAGTTTATTAAAAATGACTATGGTCCTTCTCTGATCTAAGTTTCAGTACACTATTATTTGTCTTCTAATAGTTTCCTTCTAGTGCTATTCAATCATTTTGCATGCTTAAAGCTAAGGTTGGGAAGAGTGCCAGAGAAGACATGATTACATTGGCCTATTGGTAACTTAAAATGAATGTGGATGGCTTTATTCAGTCTACCCATTCCTCTCCCTGAAAAATAGCTGGGGACACAAAGAAGACTTGAGTTTAGGGTTAAGAAATCTGAATTCTAGCCTTAATTCTGTCAATAAGTCTCTGTATGACCTTAGGGAGGTCTCTGTATCTTGGTTTATATTCATCATATAAACATTCATTGAGCGCTTATTAGATTCTGGGTGTCAATTTTTTTTTTTTTAATTCTTTATTGTGATTTGGGTGCAAATTTACAAAGCAGATTCATTTTACACTCAACAGTTCATGCACATTTTGTTTCACAGCACCAATTACAATCCCCACAATAAACAGCTCTCCTCCTCGCTTCCTCTCATTTTAAGTTACCAATAGACCAATGTAATCATATCTTCCTTGGAATTCTCCACAACCATGGCTTTAAGAATGCAAAATTATTGAAATTATTGAATAGCCCCCTAAAGCCAGGAAAGGGAGGGACCAGGAGTGGCCGGGGAACACAGAGTGGCAGGTTTTAGGTAGGAATTAGGTAAGAGGAGGGTGCAGAGATTTCCATCAGCTAAGGAAAACAAACTTGTCTGTCAGTTTGTCGTCCTGTGAGGCTTGTATGTTGCTGTGAGGCTTGAGGCTGTGCCACTGGTGTTTCAGACGCCAACAGAGTTGCACATGGTGCACAGGTTTCAATGCAGCTTACAGACTAAGACAGACTAGAAAGAAGGAGGAGACCATCCACTTCTCAAAAACTGGCCAGAAAGAACCCTATGAATAGCAGAGAAACACTGTCTGATACATTACTGGGCAACCTTATGAGTAGCTTGGAAACATTGTCCGACACAGTGCAGGAAGACTAGCCTTTTGGTTGGGAGGCACTCAAAATAGGATTGGGAAAGAGCTGCCTCATTAGAGTAGAACCAACCTTAATAATATGGATAAAGTAAGTCTTTCAGGACCTCCATGTGCTAATGTGGCACAACTCAAATTGAGGAGAAACAGCTGCAAACATCCATTAATAATCAGAACATGGAATGTACAAAGTATGAATCTAGGAAAATTGGAAGTTGTCAAAAATGAAATGGAATGTATGAAGATTGTTATCCTAGGCATTAGTGAGCTGAAATGGACCAGTTTTGGCCATTTTGAATCAGACAACCATATGATCTACTATGCCAGGAATGACGAAGAGTAATGGCGTGTCATTCATCATCACAAAAGATGTTTCAAGATCTGAAGTACAATGCTGTCAGTGATAGGATAATATCCTTACACCTTCAAGGAAGACCAGTTAATACTACTATTATTCAAATTTATGCACCAACCACCAAAGCAAAAGATGAGGAAATTGAAGGTTTTTATCAACTTCTGCAGTCTGAAATTGACCAAACATGCAATCAAGATGTGTTACTTATCAATGGTGATTGGAATGCAAAAGTTGGAAACAAAGAAGAATCAACAGTAGTTGGAAAATTTGGCCTTGGTAATAGAAATAACACTGGAGATTGCATGATAGAATTTTGCAAGACCAATGACTTATTCATTGTAAATACCTTTTTTCAACAACACAAACAGCAGCTACGTGAGGATTTCACCAGATGGAGTACACAGGAATCATATTGACTACATCTGTGGCAAAAGATGATGGGAAAGCTCAATATCTTCAGCCAAAACCAGTCCAGGAGTTGATTGTGGAACAGACCATCAACTGCTCATATGCAAGTTCAACTTGAAGTTGAAGACAATTGGAACAAGTCCATGAGAGACAAAATATGATCTTGAATATATCCTCCTGAATTTAGAGACCATCTAAAAAATAAATTTGATGCCTTGAACACCAATTACCGAAAAACAGAAGAATTGTGGGATGACATCAAGAACATCATGCATGAAGAAAGCAAGAGGTCATTAAAAAGATGAGAAAGAAAGAAAAGACCAAAATGGATGTCAGAAGAGACCCAGAAACTTGCCCTTGAGTGAAGAGTAGCTAAAGCTAATGGAAGAAAAGACAAGATAAAAGAGCTGAACAGAAGATTTCAAAAAGCAGCCCAAGCACACAAAGCCAATTACTATAATAAAACGTGCAAAGACCTGGAGTTAGAAAACCAAAAGGGAAGAATACACTTGGCATTTCTCAAGCTGAAAGAACTGAGGAAAAAATTTAAGCCTCGAGTTGCGATATTGAAAGATTCTATGGGCAAAATATTGAATGATGCAGGAAGCATCAAAAGAAAACGAAAGGAATACAGAGTCACTGTACCAAAAAGAACCAGTCTATCTTCATCCACTTCAGGAGATGGCATATGTTCAAGAGCCAGTGGTATTTAGGGAAGAGTTTGAACCTGCACTGAGGGAACTGGCAAGGAACAAAGCTCCTGGAATTGACGGAATACCCACTGAGATGTTTCAACATACTGATGCCCTGCTGGAAGCACTCACTTGGTTATGCCAAGAGGTTTGGAAGACAGCTACCTGGCCAGCTGACTGGAAGAGATCCATATTTGTACCCATTCCAAAGAAAGGTGATCCCACAGAATGTGGAAATTATCAAACAATATCATTAATATCTCATGCA
>NW_006924456.1:5505-6031 GCF_000298275.1 Orycteropus afer afer
ACCACCACCACCTCCGATCCCCTCCATGTGACTACCTCTTCCCTTGTCTCTTCCTTGCCTATGCATTCTAGTCTGCCTAGCTTTTCACCTATGCAAATGCTGCCCTTCTGATCTCTCATGGTTGACTGTTCTAAGGGGTGCATCTCCTGGGGAGGTATTAAGCCTATAGACCTTTCTGTTCTTTAGCTGACAGCTAACTCATGGGAGTGAGTCCAGTTCCAGGCCTGAAGGATAACCTAGAGCCATAGGCTCAGGGGTTTCACCAGTCTCTATCCAGCCAGTAATTCTGGTCATTTTTGTATTTTTGAATTTTGTTCCATATTCTTCCTCCCACTTTATCATGAATCTCCAGTTTTGATCCCTTTCCAAGAGGTTGCCATTGGTAGCTTGGCACTATCTAGTTCTTTTGGTCTCAGGGTCATGAAGGTTGAAGCTTTTATGTTATGGCCCATTAGTCCTCTGGACTAATTGTTTCCATATATTTTTGATTTTCTTCACTCTCCTTTGCTCTGTATGAGGAGAGACC
>NW_006924456.1:7724-8265 GCF_000298275.1 Orycteropus afer afer
TTTTTATTTCTTCTCTTATCCAGTCTTACTCCAGGAGGGTGCTGTTTAGTTTCCATGTGTTTACTCTTTTTCCATTGATCTTCCTACTAGTGAT
Organism: Orycteropus afer afer; assembly: GCF_000298275.1. Taxonomy (NCBI): domain Eukaryota; kingdom Metazoa; phylum Chordata; class Mammalia; order Tubulidentata; family Orycteropodidae; genus Orycteropus; species Orycteropus afer. The sequence continues at coordinate 7,819 of NW_006924456.1, forward strand.
TTCTAATTTAATAGCATTATGATTTGAGAAGATGCTTTGCAGTATTTCAATGTTTTTAAATTTATGAAGGCTTGCTTTATGGCCTAACATATGGTCGATCATGGAAAATGTTCCATGTGTCCTGGAAATGAATGTATGTTGTGTTGTTGTTGGGTGAAGTGCTCTGTAGATGTCTGTAATGTCAAGTTGGTGGATTGTATTATTTGGTTCTTCTGTATCTTTGTTGAATTTCTTTCCAGTCTCATAGAAAGTGTTGTATTAACATCTCCCACTATGGCTGTGGAGTCATCTATTTGCCTTTCAACTCTTTTGAAGTGTCACTTATGTATTTTAGGGCTCTTTCATTGGGTCCTAGATATTTATTATGGTTATATCTTCATGTTCAATTGATCCTTTAATCATTATATAATGTCCTTCCTTGTCTCATATGGTGGTTTTTGTCTTAAA
>NW_006924456.1:9337-9878 GCF_000298275.1 Orycteropus afer afer
CAATGTGTTATCTATTTCTGACAATTTAGTATTAATCTTCTGAATTTCTATCTAGATTTAGAATCACTTCTAATTTTTCATTTATTTTGTCATTTTGTTCTTGTAATTTATCCCAAAATTCTTCTAGGGTTTAGTCTGTGTTTTCCTTGGTGTTTCTCTCAATCCTTTGAAGATACCTAAATATAATTCTTTTGAATTCCTTAGTAGAGAGTTCCAGTTCTGCTTCTTACTCAGGGATGTGTTCTGGGTCTGTATCCTGCTTCCTTGTTTCTACCACTTTATCTTGCTTCTTTGTTTGGACTGTGATGGTCTGTTGTCTCCAAGACATTGTGGCATTGTTGTGTTTAGATCTCTGTTAACTGTTTGTGAAGAGCAGCCAAGGGTGAGTCAGGCTCTTCTTGGTGGTTGTTTATCATTGGCCCATTGGTGGACAAGGGAGTGGTGGGTCTCACTCAGTAAGTGAAGCTGCAGGAGGTGTAGGTGTAATTGTGTCATATGGAGACTGTTGCTGTCTTCCATTCAGTTAGACAAAAATATCAAT
>NW_006924456.1:10383-13146 GCF_000298275.1 Orycteropus afer afer
AGGGGTCCAGGATTATCTTCTGTATCTGTGTTAATTGGTTCCCCTTTTCTTTGTTGAAGAGTGTCTGTGCAGTCTTTCTGCCTATTCTGCCATCTTACTGGAACTCCTGAAACTGGATCAGGTTGCATAAAATGTTCGAATTGTTTTTTTAGTGCTATTGAAGTTATCCATCTTCCTTGCTGATTAATTCCTTCTTTTGTTCTCAATCTCTTAACACTGGAGCATTCTCAGGACCCAGGCCCAGTCTATGGAATTCTCTCTCTCTCTGTTTTTCTATTTGGACTCACTTCCTAAGTGATCTCATCCAGTCTGCTGACTTCAATTCAATCCTGGTGCTGATGATCCTCACATTTATATCTCCTGTATAAACCTCTCCCCTGCATTCCAGACTTGTACACACAGCTTCCTACTCACTGTTTTTACTTCAATATTAGAAGAAACTCAAACATGACATGCAAAACTGAATTCCTGATCTTCCCCCTCTGTCCCACAAATCTATATCACCCACAAATCTATATCCTCCCTTTCTCTTTGAAGGGTCAATCTATCTGTCTAGTTCCTCAGGCCAAGACATCTGTAGTCATCTTTGACTTCCGACCTCCCGTACATACACTCTGTGAGCAAACTCTGATAGGTGTCTTCAAAAAATATGAAAGGTCTGACCGCTCCTCACCATTTGCATTAGCAATCCTCCTAGTACAAGACCAATCATCTCTTTCCTGAATTATTGCACTAATCTCTTATTTTATCTCCCTGCTTTAACTGCCTTCACTCTGTACTCCACAAAGCTGTTAAGATTCAGAACTGACATGATGGCACCTAGCGAGAACCACAACACCCATCATTTGTTATGATCCACACAATAGAATGCTTTTCCGTAGTCAACAGAACACATATAAACATCTTTCTGGTATTCTCTGCTTTCAGCCAAGATCCGTCTGACATCAGCAATGATGTCCCTCATTCTACATCTTTTTCTGCATCCAGATTGAGTTTTTAGCAGTTCTCTGTCAATGTACTGTTTTTAGGTGCAGTCAAGTTGGCTCTGACTCATAGCTACCCTATGGATAATAGAACAAAATGCTGCTCAGTCCTGCACCATCTTCATAATTCTTACCATGCTTGTTCCCATTGTTGTAGCCAGTGTGTCAATCCATCTAATTGAGGATTTTCCCCTTTTTTGCTAACCCTCTACATTATCTAGTATGACATCTTTCTCCAGGTATTGAAATGACTGAAGTAGGTGAGATGAAGTCTGTCTCTTCTTGCTTCCAAGGAACATTCCAGCTGTACTTTGTCCAGGACAGATTTGTTTTTTCTTCTGGTAGTCCTTGGTATTTTTTAGTATTCTTTGTGAAGAACATACTTCAAAGGCATTAATTCTTCTTCAGTTTACCTTATACATTGTCCAACATCACATTTTTATTGTTTTTGTTGGGTGCCATCGAGTCAGCTCCAACTCATAGCAACCCTGTGTACAATAGAATGAAACACTGGCCAGTCCTGTGCCAGCCTCACAATCCTTGCTATACCTGAGCCCATTGTTACAGCCACTGTCAATCCATCTCATCAAGGGCCTTCCCCTCTTTCATTGACCATCCAATTTACCAAGCATGATGTCCTTCTCCAGGGAATGGTCCCTCCTGACAACATAACTAAAGTAGGTGATACAAAGTCTCACCATTTTTGCTTCCAAGGAGCATTCCAGCTACACTTCCTCCAGGACAGATTTGTTTGTTCTTTTGGCAGTTCATGATACTTTCTGTATTCTTCATCAACACCACAACACAAAAGCATCAACTCTTATTTGGTCTTCCTTGTTCATTGTTCAGTTCTCACGTGCACATGAGTCAACTGAAAATACCATGGCTTGGGTTAGGTGCACCTTAGTCTTCAAGGAGACATCTTTGCTCTTTAGCACTTGAAACAAGTCTTTTGCAGCAGATTTGCCCAGTGTAATATGTCATCTGATGTCTTGACTGCTGCTTCCATTGGTGTTGATTGTAGAACCAAATAATATGAAGTCTTTTAGAACTTCAGTCTTTTCTCCATTTATTGTGATGCTGTTTATTGGTCTAGTTGTGAGGATTTTCATTTTCTTATGTTGAGATATAATCCATACAGAAGACCATAGTCTTTAATCTTTATCAGTAAGTACTTCAAGTCATCCTCATGTTCAGCAAGCAAAGTTGTGTCATCTGTGTATCACAGGTTGTTAATAAGTCTTCCTCCAATCTCGATGCCATTGTTGTTGTTGTTGTTAAGTGCCGTCGAGTCGTTTCCGACTCATAGCGACCCCATGTACAGCAAAACGAAACACTGCCCAATCCTGCGTCAGCTCCGCGATCCCTGCTATACCTGAACACATCATCGCAGCCAACGTGTCAGTCAATCTCATTGAAGGCCTCCCCCTCTTTCGTTGACCATCCACCCTACCAAGCATGACATCCTTCTCCAAGGAATAGTCCCTTCTGACAACATGACCAAAAAAGGTGAGACGAAGTTTGGCCATTCTTGCTTCCAAGGAGCATTCTGGCTGCACTTCCTCCAGGACAGATTTGTTAGTTCTTTTAGCAGTCCATGGTACTTTCAGCATTCTTCGCCAGCACCACAACTCAAAAGCATCAAATCTTCTTCGGACTTCCTTATTCATTGTCCAGCTCTCACATGCATACGAGGTGATTGGAAATACCATGGCATGTGTCAGGCGCACCTTAGTCCTCAAGGAGATATCCTTGCTCTCAGCACTTGATACAGTTCCTT
>NW_006924457.1:0-1501 GCF_000298275.1 Orycteropus afer afer
GAATTCCTTATCAGAGAGTTCCAATGCTGCTTCTTCCTCAGGGATGTGTTCTGGGTCTGTATCCTGCTCCTGTGTTTCTAACACTTTTTCCTGCTTTTTTGTGTGGACTATGATGGTCTGTTGTTTCCAAGGCATTGTGACGTTGTTTTATTTAGATCTCTGTTAACTGTTGTGAAGAGCAGTCAAGGGTGATTCAGGCTCTTCTTGGTGTTTTTTTATCATTGGCCCGTTGGTGGGAAGGAGGTAGTGGCTCTCCCTCAGTAAGTGAAGTAGCAGGAGGTGTGGGTGTAGTTGTGTCTTAGGGGTACTGTTGTTGTTTCCCACTCAGTTAGACACAAATTACAATTGAATAACCATCAAAAAACTAAAAGCCCATGGGCGAAAAACACCCCATGTAATCACACAGGAACAGTAAGAGAAAAAAGGGAAACAAAGAAGAGAAAACAAGAAAATCTGCAATATCTGGGAATAGGGCACTAAGAAAAAAAAGGTAGGGAAGGAGAATAATAAATGAAGGGGAAAAAATGGGAAAAATGTAAAAAGGAAAACAAGGAACAGGGTTAATCATGAGAGAAAAAGGTCAAAAGAAAAAAAAAACCTTAAATTAAAAAAAAAATTTCAACCAGGCACAGGGAAAAGAAAAAACGCTGAAAACTAGGACCTGTAGGGGAAGATTAAGAATAATAAATAAAAGGACAAAAGTATTAATGATATTAGTTGTTTTAAAACAGGCAAGCAAACTAATTGCCAGAAAAAGGAAAGTGAAAAAGAAAAAATAAAAATAAAAAAAGAGAAAAAAACAATAGGTGGAGGACAGGGCAGGGCACCCTGGCTCCATCTAAGCACACAGACTGTGCTGGAATTCCTGTAGGCCCAGAAGGTAGGTGGGAGTGGGAGATGGCCACACCTCCATTCACCAAGCGGGTGTGGGGTATAAGAGTAACAAGAGGAATGTCATACCTTTTCAGTCTTGCATGTCCTGAGTGTCCTTGGGGTTGTTGGAAAGCAGAACATGTTCTTAAGCCTCAGGAATCTGAGAGAGCACTGTCTCTTGAAATATCCAAAGTAGTCAAGCCACTTTTTAAACCTTCAAAATGGCGGCCTCCTCTGGACCGGCAAAAGTCCACAGTTCAGCCCACCTTTCTCTTCACCTTCTCCATTTGTTCCTCAGCTACCGTGCACAGTCCTCCATGCAGTCCCTGGCTAGCAGGGTGATTTTTAGGTTAATTCTTACGTCCTACCACCACTCGGGAATCTCCAAGCTATCTGTGCCATCAGGATCGCTCAGTATCACCGCCAGACTGCAGCTCCATATGTCTCCTTTTTTGGTATTTTCACACAAATTCTTCTGCTAGTTGGGGTTTAGTCCACTACTATATCCATCCATTCAAGGCTCAGGGGTCCAAGATTATCTTCTGTGTCTGTGTTAATTGGTTTCCCTTTTCTTTGTTGAAGAGGGTCTTGCAGTCTTCCTGCCTAGTCTGCCATCTTGCCAGAACTC
>NW_006924457.1:2126-13679 GCF_000298275.1 Orycteropus afer afer
TTTTTTTTTTTTCCTCCCTTAGCACCAGGAACAGGATCACAGTCAATAATGGAGATGTACAACGTATTCATGCTGCACTAAACTAGTAAACCTGAAGTATATTTATACTTGTAAAATGGCTTGTTAAAAACCCTAACTGTAAATCACAAAGAAAAAAAAATAGGCTGTTTTGGAAATTATTTCTGAACTTATTTCAGTTACTTTCAAAACAATGCACTCTTCCACTTCTTTAAAAAAAATCTAATAAACAGCATGTAAGAGGTGAGAAGTTCCAAATCACAGACTAGGGCAGCATTGTACCTCTAAATGACCTTGGTCCCAGTCCCTCTTCATATACTACGTGTTCATATGTATAAAATTTGCAAGAAGCCATGTGGTCTTTATTGAAAAGGCTTTCAAGGCAAGTGTGCACATGACCCAAGGCTTATTGGAAGAATGGAAACTCTACAGATACTTCCCCAGACAGAGAAGCATGAAGGGCACCCTATGGCTCTTTTGCCTTACTACAGTTTTACTCTTCCACTTATGGGGAAGAAGAGGGACTGAAAAATTAAGTCTATGCATTGTAGCACACATAAATTCATGAAGTTCTTCATTAGAAAGTAAAACCGCAGGGTGGGAGTGATCAAAATAAATTGTATTGTCATAAAGCAATTAAGAGAAAATTAGGCAATCATAAGGTGATAAAAGCCTATTAGTTAAAGGGCCTGAAAAACACAGCGGGTTGTAAAAAATTAAATTCTCACACACAGAAAAAAATGCAAATACATGCAATTGTCTCTCCATGCCAAAGAATCAAATTACTGACGTGTGAGAAGAGTTAAAATAAAAGCCTCAAAAAATATTTAGTGCAATTTTATTTCTCATTAGTTTTCAGATTTGAGGAATTCTTTCTCCTAAACTCTTGCTTTCCCTTTCTTTCATAATGCCTTACAAAACTGTTCAGTTCTTCAAAAAATACGAAGCATCCTTTAACATGAAATGCCATAGTCTGAAATAAATTTCACATAGATTCCCACTATTTAATTCATTGAAGGAATACTTGAATTATAATCTTGAGATGTCAAAAGAACCTTACTCTAATGCTATTATAAAACATGAAGAAACCAAGAGCTGGGCAGGTTAAAATCATGTTTGCACTTGGCTAATGGGTTCAAGAGCCCTGGTGGTGCAATGGTTAAGTACGTGGCTTTGAACAGAAAGGTTGGCACTGGAACTCACCAACTGGCTCTGTGGGAGAAAAACCTGGTGATCAGTTCCAAAAAGATTACCGCCTAGAAAACCCTATGGGGCAGTCTCCTCTAGGTCACCATGAATTGAAATTGACTTGACAATACCCAACAACAATGGATTAGTTACTGGGAGCAGATCTTCATTTATTCTATTTCTCCAACCCAGAAGTCCTTCCACTAGGTTACCTTGCTTTTCTGCTACGATAACAGTGCTCCAAAGATATGGTTCATATTAAACAAACAAACAAATTTGGGGCAGTGTATCTTTACAGAAGTAGATTGCCCAGTCTTGCTATACTGAGAGTGAGCAAAATTTTTTTTTTTGCAAAAAGACAGCTAGTAAATATTTTTGGCTTTGTGTGCTATAAACTCTTTCTTACAACTAGTCAATTCACCTGTTGTAGTGCAAAAGCAGTGATAAACAATATTTAAATGAAGTCGTATGGATGAAACTTTATTTACGAAAGCATCTAGTGGCCATTCAGCCTATGGGCAATAGTTTTTTTCTTTTTGTTTTTAACTTTTTATTGTGATTTGGGTAAAAATTTACAGAGCATATTCGCTTTCCATTCAATAATTCATGCATGTTTTGTTTTTGTCACATTCATTGCAATTCCCACAATATAAGAGCACTCTTCCCACTTCTTGCCAGTCTTTATCATTTCCTTTAGTCCTTTTTTCCTATCCTTTTCTGCCTTCCAAGCTTTATCCTTGGACAAACGCTGCACTTTTAATCTGATATGGTTGGTTGTTTTAAGGAGTGCATACCTCCCTGCTATTACTGTTCACCTTATAGGTCTGTCTATCATTTGGTTAAAAGTTGAGCCATGGAGGTGAGTTTAATTTCAGGCTTGAAGGGTGTTTAAGGGCCATAGTCTCAGGGTATCCACTAGTAAACTTGGTCTTTTCCCTGATTTTGATTTTTAATTTTTGAATTTTGAATTTTGTTCCACATTTTTCTCCCTCTCTAACCAGGACCTCCTTTTGTGATCCTTTTTAGAATGGTTGGCAGTGGTAGCCAGACACCATCTAGTTTTATTAGTGTCAGGCTCATGAAAGCTAGAGTTCATGTTGTCTATTAGTACTTTCGACTAACTGTTTCCATACAGCTTTGTTTTTCTTCACTCTCCTTTGCTTTGAACAGGGAGAGACCAATAGTTGCATCTTAGATGGCTGCTCACAAGCTTTTAAGACCCCAGTCTCTCCTCACCACAGTAGGATATAGAACATTGTCTTTGTGGACTATGTTATGCCAATTAACCTTGATGCCTCCTGAGAACTATCACCCTAAGACCCCGGGCCCAGAGACTCATTCCCTCAAGGTGTTTGGTTATGGCTAAGAAATTTCATAACTTTTTCCTCTGTATGCTGTACTATATTTGTAGATGTATTTACAGCATCTATAAATACATATGTAGAACTATCCTCTATCAAATTATATATATTTGTGGGCATAGTCCCATTCACCCTCTCATTCCTGTTAAGCTTGCCTCTATGTATCTACTCATAGATTATTGTTATTACTGTTATGCAGGATTGTGTTTGTGTTAATATTTATCTTGGTTGCCTTTAACTCTTGCGCTCCTCCTTTGCCTTAATCATTTTGTGCTGATTCTCTCTCTAGTGTCTACCCACTAGTTAGTGATTTACCCTCCCACCCACCCCCACATAAACCCTTGGTAAACTTGAAAGAATATTTCTTTCTGTGGATAACCTTCTCTTGACTTTTTATTGCAGCGATCTCATACAATATTTGTCTGTTTTGGTTGTTTCGTGCTGCCCTAACAGAAAATACCACAGATGGGTGGAATGGCTTTAACAAACAGGAGTTTATTCTCTTACAGTTTTAGAGGCTAGAAGTCCAAGTTGAAAGTGCCAGGCTCTAGAGGCTGGGTGAAAGCCCCTTGACCTTGGGCTTTAGCTCTGCCTCTTGCTCCTGGCCCACTGAAGCTAGAGGCATCTCTTCACTCAGGCAGCTGCTGGCTGCTGAGGCTGACAAATCCAACATTGACAGATAACAATGGCGCACAGCAAGCTATCGATTCAAGTCAATTAAGAGTCCCAAGATTGGCAGACAACATGGCAGGCTGCTGAATAATGACTTGGCTACATGCAGGATTCAAGCATGCCAAAAGCTGCAGACCATTCCCAAAGCTTCTCCTTATATATGGGAAGCTGACTACATCCCTAAAGCAGATACTCAGCTGCTCATGGAAGATTCCACCATGGAGCTGATTGCCAGTCTCATCATGGCTAATAACTACCATCAGCTGCCCAGCCACTCAAAACCAGGCCCAGCCAAGTTGACACACAACTTTAACTACCACATTGTCCTTTTGTGATTGACCAATTTTACTCGGCATAGTCTCCTCTGGGTTCATCCATATTGTAAGCTATTTCATAGATTCATGTTATTCTTTAATGTTGCATATTATTCTATTGTGTGTATGAACAATAGTTTGTTTATCTATTAATTTGTTGATGGGCACTTAGTTTTCCACCTTTTTGCTACTGTGATTAATGCTGCAATGAATATGGGTGCTCATATATGTGTTCTTATCATGGCTCTTATGTCTCTATGATATATACCTAATGGTGGGATTATAGGATCATATGGGATTCCTATTTCTAACTTTTTAAGGAAGCGCTATAGCATTTTCCATAGAGGTTGCACCATTGTATAGTGTACCAGCAGTGAATGAGGGTTCCAGTCTTTCCACAATCTCACCAATATTTGCTGTTTTCTGTGTTTTTGAACTTGATTATCGATGCTGGAATGAGATGAGATCTCATTGTTGCTTTGATTTGAATCTGTCTGTGGTGTCGTGCCTGGGGGCTCTGGTGGCATAGTGCCTAAGGCACTTGACTGCTAACCAGAAGGCTGGTGGTTCAAACCCACCAGCCACTCCTTGGAAGGAAGATTGGGCAATCTACTTCTGTGGGGATACCACCTCAGAAACCCAAGGAGGGGTCACTATGTGTTGAATCAACTTGATGACAGCTAGTTTGGGTTTTTTTTTTTTTTTTTAGAATGGCTAATGATCACCAGCATTTCTTCATGTGTTTGTTGGCCACCTGAACGTCTTCTTTGGTAAAGTGTCTGTTCATATCCTTTGCCTATTTTTTAATTGGATTGCCTTTTTATTGTTGAGGGGTTGAACTTTTCTATAAATTTTAGAGATTAATCCCTTGTCTAATATGTCATAGCCAAAGATTTTTCCCCAGTCTGTAGATTCTCTTTTTACTCTTTTGGTATACAGTCTTTTGATGCATATATATGTTTAATTATTGGGAGGTCCTCTGGTAGCATAGTGGCTAAGACACTTGCCTGCTAACCAGACAGCTGGCGGTTCAAACCCACCAGCCACTCCTCGGAAGGAAGGTTGGGCAATCCTACTTCCGTAGTGATACTGCCTCGGAAACCCAAGGAGGGGTCACTATGAGTCGGGTTTGACTTGACAGCACATAACAACAACAACAACAAGTGGTCCAGTTTGTCTTCTGCTGCTCGCACATTTTTAGTTACATTTGATAGTGTATTTATGGCATGTATTTGGTCCTCTAAGTTTGTCCCTATTTTTTCCTTGATGGCGTTTTACATTTAGTCCTTTGATTTATCTTGAGTTAGTTTTTGTATGTGGTGAGAGATATGGGTCCTGTTTCATTTTCATGCAAAGTGATATTCAGTTTCCCAGCACCACTTGTTAAAGAGATTATTGCTTCCTCATTGAATGAGATTCAGTGGTTTTTCAAAGATCAGCTATCCATAGGTGGATTGATTTACTTCTGGGTTCTCAATTCTGTTCCATTGGTCTATGTGTCTATCATTGTACCATTACCAGGCTGTTTTGATTACCATCAGTATATAGCAAGTTTTGAGATTAAGTTGTGTGAGATCTCCTACTTTGTTCTTTTTTAGTAGTGCTTTGCTTATCCATGTCTCTTTCTTTCACATAAAGTTATTTCTCAACTCCTTTGTCTCTATCTTTTGTTTTAGGAATAGACTCCCAGTTGCCTTGAGTTGATTCCAGCTCCTGGTGATCCATTGTGTGTTAGAGTAGAACTGTGCATCACAGAGTTTTCAGTGGTTGATATTTTGGAACTAGATCTCCAGGGCTTTTTTTCTGACGTTCCTCTGGGTGGTCTGCAACCTCCAACCTTTTGGTTAGGAGCTGAGCATATCAGCTATTAGCACCACCAACTGTCCCCTGGCCCCAGGAATTATTGATGAAGTCTTAAAGTAAGCTATACCAACATTTCTAGGTATCTAATGACGGTCCTAATGGGAAAACTGATTTTTTTTTTTTTTTTTTTTGAGCACTCTTCTAGGTCTTCTGAGCCCATCCTCAATGACACAGTCCTTGCTACTTGAATCAGCAGAAACCTCAATCTTGGATTAATCTCACTGTTTTCTCTCCCCACTTCAATAACACATGTTTGCACACTCAGATAAGTGCCAATATACAACAACATTGTAGATGTTCTAGGACAGTCCATTTTGTCCACTATTGCTGGCCTGAGCTTAAGGTAAGAATCTATTTTTCTGCAACTGTATAACCAATCTCCCTAACACTTCTAGTAACCTGTTCTGTGGCACTGGTTTGAAATAGCACATGTTATCATATATTAAATTTCCATATGCACATAGGTCTGGGTCTAGATACTTACTTCTGTTACACTAATCAGTTTGACTATTCCTCTGTGAATATCTCATTTCAATATTGTATCTTCCTCACCATGAAAGTCTCCATTCATATTTTCTTTTATGTCCTTCAGTAAAATAAATAAATAAATAAATAAATAAATAAATAAACTGTTTTCTTCATATGCTTTGCACATTTCTCATAAGGGTTTTTTATGTAAGTTCCATTTCACTGATTTCTAAAATTGCAAATAGGAACACAAGTAGCTGAAGTCATGCAGTGAACACTGAAAGATTGAACTTTAAGCACTGGCAGACAGTGAGACTGAGAGTGTTCTGTAATTTCTCTATCATCATTAGTATGGGAAGTGACTGGTGTGTACCAAAAAAGAGCACACAGTTGACAAGACCAAGAGGAAGAAGAAAAAGAGCCAGACAATATTAAAAAAGAGGTGGACCCAGTTCAGGAGCAAGGCACAGTCTGAGCTGTTTTTGGTGACGTGTCTCATCAGCACTCTTGTGGGGACGAATGAGAAGCTGCCCCTCAAGGCAAGGACTGCAGAAACATCTGGAAAGGGAGTGTCTTCCTGTCAGGTTGCATACAGTTTTTTGTCTTTGAGTGCACAAAATTTGGCTGTCTACATCTTCCCTCCTTTCAGATCTCCACTTCCCCTATTCTGCCTAACTAGACCCTGTCCTTGACTTGTAATTGTATTGATTCAACCCAACTTGTCTTATTTTAGGTACTTTCTTCTCATTCTTGTGTTTGCTTCTCTGCCAGTGTCTATTTGAACTGGTATAGTGGGCATTTACTACCTGACTTTAGACTCTTGACTACTCTTGCTTTGGTATTAGAATGACCTCTATCTGAGCCATTTTGCCTTCTGGTTTTCCATTTCTGAGCAATGTTTCTGCTGCTCTGTTAACCACCTATTCCCAAGAACACTTTTCCCTCATTGTTTGCTGGCCTACTGAGTGAGATTCTAGGTCAACCAATTTCTCTATCCTCCCCACAACTCTTTATTGCTATAATTCACACATAGCTAGGAGCTCTTAATTCACATTCAGCTAGAAACTTAGTGGTTAATGCATTCAGCTACTAACCAAAATGTTGGCAGTTCAAACCTAGGAGCCACTCCATGGGAGAAAGATATGGAAGTCTACTTCCACAAAGATTTACAGCCTTGGAAATCCTATAGGGAAGTTCTGCTCTGCCTTACAGGGTCACTATCAGTTAGAATTGACTTGATGGTAGTGGTTTAAGCTAGGTCTAGTAGCTAATTAAAATTATTTTCTCTGTGTGTGTGTACATTTCTATAGTAACTAGCTACGAACTCACTGCTTTTGAGTCAATCTCCACTCATAGTGACCGCTCCTTGGGTTTCCAAGGCAGTATCTCTATGGAAGTAGATTGCCCAGTCTTCCTTCCGAGGAGTGGCTGTTGGGTTTGAACCTCCAGCCTTCTGGTTAGCAGTCAAATGCCTTAGGCACTACACCACCAGAGCTCCTACTAAGAGGTATAAAATGAATTTCATAAAGTAGAGTCACTTCTAACCCTTTTATGAACTGCTACAGGAATTGTTGAAGAGATGTATCTCAATCAGGTGGATCCATCCAACATAGGGAGTCACTCTTCTGGTGAACACACTGGGTAGATCAGGTATTTAGTGTTCGTTAGATTAAAATGTATGATACCTGAGTGGGTTTTTGTTGTTAGTTTTGACACTCCTAGTGACAGCATATTTGATATACATTCTCATACATAGACATTCTTACCATATAAACTAAGACCTTCCTATACTAGTTGTTGTTGTTGTTATGTGCCGTCGAGTCGGACCCGACTCACAGTGACCCCTCCTTGGGTTTCTGAGGCAGTGTCACTACGGAAGTAGATTGCCCCATCTTCCTTCCGAGGAGTGGCTGGTGGGTTTGAACCACCAGCCTTCTGATTAGCAGTCAAGTGCCTTAGGCACTATGCTACCAGAGCTCCCTTCCTATACTAAGACCTGCCCAATTTTTTTTATTTTAACCATGGCTGTAGAGATTATTCCAATTGATGACAACTCCATGTGTTAGTGAGTAGAACTACTCTGTAGGGTTTTAGGCTTTTCTTGTTCTTGACTGTTTGTTTGTTTGCAATTAAATGTTTTATTAGGGAAGTAATAGGGCACAACTCAGAATCAGGATCAATTTGGAAGTAACAGGAAAAACTCAAGATGTAGTCCTTCTATCAGAACAGCTTCTTCTCAGCTGTCGCTGGGTTAAGTTCCCGCTCAGGGCCTTCTCAGGTGTTACAGCTCTTAGCTCTGTGGGTCTATAAGCCTGATTGATTGCAGCCATCTCCTGCTGGCCTCCTGGTTCCTGCCATCTCCTGTCGCTGTTGCTCCCACTGCTGTCTTGGCTGCAATCTTTATAAAAGAAGATCTCCAAGCCTTTCTTCATGGTACCTCTGGATGGGTTTGAACCATCAACTTTCATGATAGTAGTCGAATGCAAGCCATTTGTGCTACCTAAGGATCTACCTGCCAATAGCCATAGCAGTATCACCAAAAGAATTCCAGCTGATGTATATGACCAGAATTTGCCACTCATCCACTGGTCCTAAACTATGACTGAATATTAGAATTATCCTGGGAAGTATTTAAAAATAAAAAACAAACACAGATGCCCAGGTCTATTCCAGACCAATTGGGACAGAATCCCTAAGGATAGGGCCTAAGCATTGGCATTATGGGATTCAAATGTGAAGCCAGTATTGAAAACCTTCAGCAGAACTCTTGGAGGCACTAGCTGTCTTGCTCTACCACATCTATTGTCAGAAGATTCTCTTTTAAACTTTCAGAAGACTTATGGAAGCCCAGTCTATGTTTAAATCAAACAATCTAACTCAGTATTTTAAAGTTGGCTCTTTTTTTGTCCTTTGTCTTTTGGATTAATCCCTCTAAACCTGGAAAGAGATATATCAGAAAGAATTACTTATAATTTTAGAAAGGGCCACATAAATACCTAGATCCCTTCAGTTAGTCTCCACAGGGAAATGGCTGTGGTGTCTTTGAAGAGCCTGGTAGGAATTTCAACAGAATGAAAAGTTCATTGTGTACTAGTGTAACTGAATCAAGCCCACAGTGAAATACTATTGTTGAAACACTGTATTAGTTAGTCTTTCCAATGCAAACAGCAACAGGATTCACTACAGCTAGTCCAAGCATAAAATGAATTTATTCAAGGAGAGGCTGTAGCTAGGAAGACTACACAAACAATGCTTTGGGATTGCTTCTATGAAGCCCCTGCTGCTGCTGCCTTTGTAGTGCCAGACGGGGCAGTTTACACAGAAGGCTTGGGACTGGACCCTTGGAAGCTGTTAGGGCCTGCTCTCACCCCCAACTGGATGCCTTCATTACCAACTTTGCTCTCTTCTGAATGGAAATCTCACCGTTGTGCATCTGATTGGTAGAATCTCAGTCACATACTTCAACTCTAGCTGCAAGGATTTCTGGGAAATAGCACTAATTTCTGTGCTGGGAAAACAGGATACATACCATGGAAAATTCCTTAAATATAGTGCTTGAACAATTTCTCTTAAAAAGATCAGCACAAGGCATGTCCCCATGAGGCAGAGGTTAGAGATGTCCCAAGTCCAAACTACCATGCCACTCCATCATTTCAGACATTAACTCCTCCTCTTCCTCCCAGTAATCTCCCCCATCTTAGGGTTATGTATTTCACTTAACGCTTCAAAGAACTCACAGACACTCAAGGGATTGTCTCGCATAGTAGTGGTGGAGGCTGGCAGGTTGGCAAATCCTAGGTCTGTGAATGGGTCTGGAGGATCCTCCCAATTCTTGGGGTTTGATGAACCTTGATTAGCAGATCAGATGGTAGCTCCTGTCCCAAATCCAGGGGTGAGATGAGGATGAGCCAAAACACAGAACCAGAGCAAGAGGAGGACGAATCTTCCCTTTTCAGGAGATTGGTAGGTATACCCTCAAAGAAGGTAACAGTGATAATTTGAGTTATACCCTACAGCAAGGGAGAACTCAAGATACATTCCACTGTGTTGCTCCAACAGAAAAAACCCAAGTGGATGGCTTAACAATCAGCAGCTACTCAGTTGCTTGAGGCAAATCCCACCACAGAGCCGATTGCCAGTCATTATAGGGAACAACTACTACCAGCTGCCCAGCCGAGTTGACACCTGACATTAACTTCCACACCACCCCAAACAGGCATGGATAATAAGTTTTACAATACATCACCAAATGGAGGACAATGGTTAGAAGGGCCACATCAAGCAATTCACCTCATATAGGAAACCCAAAACAGACACAGTGCTGTGGAATTGGATCTGACTCATAGCAACCCTTCCTTGGATTCCGAGGCAGTATCACTACAGAAGTAGACTGCCTAATCTTCCTTCCAAGGAGTGGCTGGTGGGTTTGAACTGCTGGCCTTCTGGTTAGCACTCAAATATAGGAAAGATGTTCAAAAGATTGAGAATGGCCTCAAAGAATGACAAATGTCCATAGTGAATATCCTTTTTGTGCGCTTACCTTTTCCTCACCAAGTGTACCTTCATATGAACCCACTTCTACTAAAACACTTACCAAAACATACCTGATCTCAGTCATCTGCATGTCTATGTGCATTTAACACTCTGACTTTAACTATCCTGAGAACATGTGTCCTTTGTCTCATCTTTAAAATGTAGTGGAAGAGAGACTTTAGGAGCTCTGGTGGCATAGTGCCTAAGGCATTTGACTGCTAACCAGAAGGCTGGAGGTTCTAACCCACCAGCCACTCCTCGGAGGGAAGGTTGGGCAATCTACTTCTGTAGTGATACCACCTCAGAAACCCAAGAGGGGTCACTATGAGTGGGGTCCAACTCGATGGCGGTGTGTTTGGTTTTGGTACAGACATTTTTGTTACCAATGAAGCTGGTAGGGAGAGTGCAATAAATGGGTCTGTAAAGAAGAGGAGAAGAACCACTGACAACTGCTGAGAAAAGGATCAGAATTTGGAGATCCTAGATAGAGTGGGGAAATAAAAAAGTGAAACAAAACTCAAAATCATAAAAAAGACCAGGCTTACTGGTTACATAGATAGTGGTGAGACTCCCAGTGATCAGGCCTCTAGTCACCCTTTTAGGCCTGTAATCGAACTCATTCCTTTGGCTTCCAGCCAAACAATAGACAGGCCTACAAGGTGAATAATTACATTGGAAAGGTGGACTCCTTGGAATAATGAACCATGGGAGATGAGAAGAGCAGCATTTGCACAGAGAGAAAGTTCACAGGGCAGGGGTGCATGTAAAAGAAGGACACAGGGAAAAGCAACCACAGGGAGGAAGTGGAAAGAGAGCTGTTACATTGTGTTGATTGCAATGAATGTTATGAAACAAAATATGTATGAACTGTTGAATGGAAAACAAATTTGCTCTGTAAACTTCCACCCAAATCAATCCCAAACCAAAAACCAAACTTACTGCCATCTAGTCGATTTGACTCATAGCGATCTCTCCTTGGGTTTCTGAGGCAGTATTTCTATGGAAGTAGATTGCCCAATCTTCCTTCCAAGGAGTGGCTGGTGGGTTTGAATCGCCATTCTTCTGGTTAGCAGTCAAATGCCTTAGGCACTACACCACCAGAGCTCCCTCCAAATCACAATTAAAAAAAAAAAAAA
>NW_006924458.1:0-2500 GCF_000298275.1 Orycteropus afer afer
TATCAAGGTTATGCTTGCTTCATAAAATGAGTTAGGGAAGATTCCATCCTTTTCTATGTTTTGGAATAGTTTGAGTGGGATTGGTATCAGTTCTCCGAATGTTTTGTAAAAGTCTCCAGTGAAACCATCTGGGCCAGGACTTCTTTTAGTTGGTATTTTTTTGATGACCTGTTCAATTTCTTCTTTTGTGATGGGCCTCAAACAAAATTTTTTAAGGACATGGAAAAACCAATTACCTCAGAAGGAAGTTTGGGCAATCCTACTTCTGTAGTGATACTGCCTCAGAAACCGAAGGAGGGGTTGCTATGAGTCGGGGCTGACTCGATGGCACATAACAACGACGACAACGATTTCATATGGAAAGGAAAGAGACCTCAGATAAGCAGAGCACTTCTCAAGAAGAAAAACAAAGTGGGAAGTCTCACACTCCCAGATCTTAAGAACTACTATACACCCGCAGTAGTCAAAACAGCATGGCATTGGTACAATGATAAACAGACCAATGGAACAGCATCGAAAGTCCAGATATAGACCCATCCATCTATGGACAACTGATCTTCAACAATGGTCCAAGACTCATTAAATGGGAAAGACACAGCCTCTTTATCAAATCGTGCTGGCAAAACTGGATATCCACCTACAAAAAAATGAAACAAGACCCATACCTCACCCCATACACAAAAGCAAACCCAAGCTGGATCAAAGACTTATATGTAAAACCCAAAACTATAAAATTCATCAAAGACAAAATAGGAGCAAATCTGGGGGCCCTAACTTACAGCATAAATAGACTATCAAACATAACCCAGAATGTGCAGGAAATAGAAGAGAAGCTAGATGACTGGGACCTTTTAAAAATTAAATTTTTATGCACATTGAACAACTTCATCAAAAGGGTTAAAAGAGAACTTATAGATTGGGAGAAAGTATTGGCCTATGACATATCTGATAGAGGACTTATCTCCAAAATCTATAGAAAACTTCAACACCTCAACACCAAAAAGACAAATAACCGAATTCACAAATGGACAAAAGACTTGGACACTTCACCAAAGAAGATATACAGGCAGCCAACAAACACATGAGAAATTGCTTGTGATCATTAATCATTAGAGAGATGTAAATCAAAACAACAATGAGATATCATCTCACCCCACAATAATAGCAAAGTTCAAGGTCAGAAATTAACAAATGCTGGTGAGGTTGTGGAGAGATTGGAACTCTTGTGCACTACTGGTGGGATAGTAAAAGGGTACAACCATTGTGGCATAAGGTATGGCACTACCTTAAAAAAAACTGAAAATAGAAGTATCATTTGACCCAGAAATTCCATTACTAGGAATATATCCTAAAGAGGTGAGAGATAGCTCATGGGCAGACATATGTACAGTTATGTTCATCACAGCACAATTTACTATAGCAAAGAGATGGAAACAACCTAAATGTCCATCAACAGATGAGTGGATAACCAAATGCACACAATGGAATACTATGCTACATTAAAGAACAATGAGGGATACGTGAATCATCTCACAACATGGATGAGCCTGGAGGACATTATGCTGAATGAAATAAGTCAATTGCAGAAAGACAAGTACTGTATGAACCCATTACTGTAAAAAGACAAAGAAGGGTTTGCTTGGGAAAGAGAACTCACTTTGTAGGTTACCAGGATGGGGAGGGAAGGGGAGGGATTAACTTCAGGCTAGATGGGTCCTACACACTGACGCAGGAAGGGGGACGGATATAAAGAAAGGATCTGTGACCACCATGGTAACATTAGGAAATGGGAGGACACCGAATTGTGCACATTAGAGATAGAAGACAGATGCTAATACCAACCAATGTGTCCACAATACTGCATTGCCATTAACACTAAACACCAGGCTACAGATAAACACATAAACACCTGAGATGATCAGACAGGGTTCAGTGAACAAAAGTATACTCTAGACCAAGGATAGATTCAGCTGAGGCTAATTTTGCACGGACACCAGTGGTACAAATTACCTACAATCAATAGAAGACAGACCCAAAGTAATCCCTCACAGACAACCAGACACTATGGGAGAGAGGTCCAAAAGAGCTACCATCTCAGGACCATAGTACTGGGGGGCACTCAACTGACCCAACAAAATACATAAAAGCCTTGTTCTGCATCCTACATTGGTGAGTAGCAACTGGGGTAATAAAAGCTTTCAAGTGGCCATCTAAGATGCAGCTAACAGTCTCCTAGCGTCAGAAGTGAAGAGTGCAAAAAAACAAGGTCATTTGGAAGTGATCAGCCCTAGGACATCATGGCCCTCAAAACCAGAAGAATTAGATGGTGCCCGGCTACCAATGCCAACCACTTAGGAAAGGATCAAATCTGAAGCTCCTGGATAGAGTTGGAGGAAAAACGTGAAACAAAATCCAAAAACTCAATAATGACCGAATTACTGTTGTTGTTGTTAGGTGCCATCGAGTCGTTTCCAACTCATAGTGACCCCATGCACAGAAC
>NW_006924458.1:5600-6514 GCF_000298275.1 Orycteropus afer afer
TCTTTCCCAGTCCTATTTTGAGAGCCTTCTAACCTAACCGAACTATTCATAAAGTTGCACAGTAATGTATCAAACAGTGTTTCTTTGCTATTCATAAGGTTTTCCCTGGCCAATTTTTTGAAAAGCGGATGGCCTCTTCCTTCTTCCTAGTCTGTCTCAGTCTGTAAGCTGGGCTGATACCTGTGAAACATGTGCATCCCACTGGGTTTGAAACACCAGTGGTTCAGCCTCAAAACTCACAACAACACGTCACTATGGTAGGACAAACCGACAGGTTTGTCTCCCTGTTGGAAACCTCTCGTACCACCCTTACCTGGGTCCCTGAGGCTGACTCCTTCTCTGTCCGGGTTCCTGGCCTTTTAAACCCCTTTCTCCTGTTCTCCCACCCTGCTACTTTGAGCATGCCTGAGTTCCCTCCCCTCACATGGACCCCTGTGGCTGACTGTTCCTCTGTCCTGGTTCCTTCATATCAGAATTACTGGTCAGATGAAATCTGCTGAGACCCCCAATACTATAGCCCTGGAATACATTCTGCACCTGGAATAAATCCCTCCCCCAGGAGTTGACTTTCAGCCCAATAGTTAAGATGTACACGCAGACCACTCAACTGAAGATGACGCACACACATATTCTATGGTGATACACCCTTAGAGCAATAGACCACAGGGCACCAGAGGACCAACATTCAAATTGAGGAAGTGCAGGACAAATGGGAGTGCATGAGTATGGGGGGCACAGGGAGAGAGGTGCATGGTGGGGAGGGGAGGAGACTGGGTTAGAGTTGGACATGGTGAATGGGGAGTGAAACTAAATGTACATGTAACATTGAATGTAAACAATTGAATTGTAAAAAAGCTCTTAAAATAATTGTAAACAAGCTCTTAAATAAAAATAATAAAATAATAAAGAAACAA
>NW_006924458.1:9257-10187 GCF_000298275.1 Orycteropus afer afer
TTATGCTGGCAGTCCATGTTGTTGTTAGGTGCTGTTGAGTTGGCTCTGTCTCATAGTGACCCTATGTACAGCAGAATGAAACAATGCCTAGTACTGCACCTCCCACACAATCTTTGCTATGCTTCAGCCCATCACTGCAGCTACTATTCAATCCATCTTGCTAATGGTCTTCCATTTTTTCACTGACCCTCTACTTTACCAAGCATGATATCTTTCTCCAATGACCGGTTCCTTC
This sequence comes from Orycteropus afer afer, assembly GCF_000298275.1. NCBI lineage: Eukaryota > Metazoa > Chordata > Mammalia > Tubulidentata > Orycteropodidae > Orycteropus > Orycteropus afer. Next base: position 9,493 of record NW_006924458.1, read on the forward strand.
TGACAACATGACCAAAGAACATGCTATGAAGTCTGGCCATTCTTGCTTCTAAGGAGTATTCCAAAAGTGCTTCTCCCAAGACAGATTTGTTCAGACTTCTGGTAAGATGGCCAAATAGATAGACAAGTTACACAGATCCTCTTCAACAAAGAAAAGAGAAACCAGTGGACACAAATATAGAAGATAATTCTGGAGCCCTGAGCTTTGAAAGGAAGGATACAGAAGTGGATTAAATACCAACTAGTAGAAGAACCTGAATGAAAACAGTGAACAAGGAGACAAATGGAGCTGTGGACTGTCAGCTATTCTGATGACACAGCCAGTTTGAATATTTACAAGTGGTGTTAGGACCTGGGCCAGTAACCTAAAAATCAGCCCTGCTGGCCAAGGGCTGCATAGACGACTTCACTGGTGGCTGATGACAAAAAAAGGAAAGGGCAAAGGAGATAAATTGAGCTGTGGATTTTGGCTGTCTGGAGGGCACAGCCATTTTGAATACTTACAAGTGGTACGACTACTTTGGATATTTAAAGAGACAGCATTCAGATTTCAGCAACCTAAGAATAGGTTCCGCTTGCTGAGGACAATGTGGGCAACCACACTGGAGGCTGACAACTGGAAAGGTGTGATATTCCCCTTGTTACTCTTATACCCCACACCTTCTTGGTGAATGGAGGTGAGGCCATCCCCCACCA
>NW_006924458.1:12485-13113 GCF_000298275.1 Orycteropus afer afer
CCCAGAAAAATTGTCCCTAAAATATGATGGTAAAATCAGGACATTTACAGATAAGTAGAAATTAAGGGAATTTTTTAAAACCAGACCAACCTTACAAGAGATGCTAATGGTAGTCATTTGGACAGAGATTCAACAACAGCAAACAACAACTGACCATTAATACACATGAAGACATAACCCAGAAAACAACCCCATTATGGAAGCATCCAAAGTAAAGTAAGCTTGCAAGACTCTAAACAGGGAACTAGAGACATCAATTGGCACATGAGAACAACTACAAAAAAAAAGAGGGAAAAATAATGTAGTTACAGAACTTCTAAATAGTAAGAAAGTCAAGACAATTTAGAGACAGAACAAACTGTTCTAAACTTGGGAAGAAAATTATAAGTCACAGAGTAACCTCAAAGAAAAATAATAAATCTTTGCATAAAATGAAAAAGAGGGAAAGCACAAATATTTAGCAAATACTAAAACAATAGCAACAAAGGAAATGATAATATGATTCATAAACAAAAAGAGCTCAGCACAGAAAATTATATAGAAAAAGAAATCAGCAACACCACAAAAAAACACATAACAAAATGACAGCAACAAATTCACGCTTGTCAATAATTACACTGAATGTCAA
>NW_006924458.1:13872-14701 GCF_000298275.1 Orycteropus afer afer
TAGAAGTTGGTTTTTTGAAAAGATTAATAAAATATACAAACCACTGGCAAACTTAACAAAGGAAAAGAGGGAGAGAATATAAATAACATGAATAAGAAACTAATTGAGTGATGTCACAACAGAACCAACTGAAATAAAAAAGATAACATCAGGATACTATGAAGAACTACACACCAACAAATCTGAAAATCTAGAAGAAATGGACAGAATTCTAGAAACATACTACTTACCTAAACTAACACAGACTGAGGTGGAAAATATGAACAGACCTGTAACAAAAGAAGAAATAGAACATGTCATAAAAAAAAAAAATTACCAATAAAGAAAAGTCCTGGCCCAGACGGTTTCACTGGAGAATTCTACCAAACATTCAGAGAACTGACACCAATCCTGCTCAAACTATTCCAGAACATATAAAAGGTTGCAATCCTCCCAAATTCATTTTATGAAGCTGGAATAGCTTGATACTAAAACCAGGCAAAGACATCACTAAAAAGGAAAACTACAGGCCAATATCCCTCATGAATATAGACACAAATATCTTCAACAAAATCCTAACCAATAGACTCCAACAACATAGCAAGAAAATCATTCATTATGACCAAGTGGGGTTCATATCAGGTATGCAAGGATGGTTCAGCATTAGAAAAACATTCAACATCATCCATCACATAAATAAAACAATGGAAAAGAACCACATAATCATATCAATCAATGCAAAAAAGGCATTTGATAAAATCCATCACCCATTCCTGATCAAAACTCTCAGAAAAATAGGAATAGAAGGGACATTCCTCAACATAATAAAGGGCATCTATGCAAAACCAAC
>NW_006924459.1:0-1605 GCF_000298275.1 Orycteropus afer afer
TTTTTTGGTATTTTCACGCAAATTCTTCTGCTAGTTGGGGTTTAGTCCAATTCTGCATCCTTTCCTTCAAGGCTCAGGGGTCCAAGATTATCTTCTGTTTCTGTGTTAATTGGTTTCCCTTTTCTTTGTTGAAGAGGGTCTGTGCAATCCTTCTGCCTAGTCCACCATCTTGCCCCGCCTCCTGACCTTTTGCTTTCTTAATGGTTGATGTTCTTGATGTCATCCCATAATTCTTCTGGTTTTCGGTCATTGGTGTTCAGTGCATCACATATATTTTTTAGATGGTCTCTAAACTCAGGAGAGGTATAATCAAGGTCATATTTTGGCTCTCATGGGCTTGTTTGAATTGTTTTCAACTTCAACTTGAACTTGCATATGAACAGTTAATGATCTGTTCCACAAACAGCTCCTGGCCTTGGTTTGGCTAAAGATATTGAGCTTTTCTGTCACATCTTTGGACAGATGTAGTCAGTCTGATTCCTGTTTACTCTGTCTAGTAAAGAACAAAAATATAGCCACCGTTTGTGTTGTTAAAAAGGGCAGACAGAACAAAAGTATAGCCACAGTTTGTGTTCTTAAAAAGGGTATTTGTGATGAATAAGTCATTGGTCTTGCAAAATTCTATCATGCAATCTCCAGTGTTGTTTCTATTGCCAAGACAATATTTTCTAACTACTGCTGATTCTTCTTTGTTTTCACTTTTGCATTCCAATCACCAGTGATAATTAACACATCCTCATTGCAAGTTTGGTCAATTTCAGACTGCAGAAGTTGGTAAAAATCTTTAGATTTCTCATCTTTTCCTTTGATGGTTGGTGCATAAATTTGAATAATAGTGGTATTAATTGGTTTTCCTTGTAGGTATATGGATATTATCCTATCACTGACTGCATTGTACTTCAGGATAGATCTTGATACATTCTTTGAGATGATGAATGCCCTGCCATTCTTCTTCAATTTGTCATTCCTGGCATAGTAGATCATATGATCTGATTCAAAATGGCCCAAATCAGTCAATTTCAACTCACTAATGCCTAGGAGTTTGATTTTCATGTGTTGCATTTCATTTTTTACAACTTCCAACTTTCCTTGATTCATACTTCATACATTACATGTTCCAATTATTAATGGATATTTACAGCTGTTTCTTCTTGAGATGTGCCACATCAGCAAATGGAGGTCCCAAAAGCTTTAATCTATCCACATCATTAATGTAAGCTCTACTTTGAGGAGGTAGTTCTTCTCCAGTCATATTTTGAGGGTCTTCTGACCCGAGGGGCCCATCTTCTGGCACCATATTGGACAATGTTTGAGGGCTGTGATAGTTGTAGCTGTATGTCAACTTGGCTGGACCCCAGTTGTGGGTGGTTGTTCCCATGATGGGATCAGATGACTGAGTTCTGAGTGGCTGGTCTTCCCAAGGGGAGTTTCCCTAGGGGTGTGGCCTGCTTACAATGATATTCCAAAGACAATCTGGAAGAACGGCATTCCAAACTACAGACTTCCTTGAGTGAGCGGCTCACCGCTCGCCCTGGAGGTCTCGGATTCATCTTTTATTGGAAACAACAACCAATATACTGCATGCCAGCTTGAATATCTCAGCTC
>NW_006924459.1:3277-6488 GCF_000298275.1 Orycteropus afer afer
CCCAAGGGAAGTTTCCCTAGGGGTGTGGCCTGTTTGCAATGATATTCCAAGGACAATCTGGAAGAACGGCATTCCGAACTACAGACTTCCTTGAGTGAGCGGCTCACCGCTTGCCCTGGAGGTCTCGGATTCATCTTTTATTGGAAACAACAACCAATATACTGCATGCCAGCTTGAATCTCTTGGCTCTGCTGTGCTTGCGGGAACCAAGGCGGCTGCAAGCCCCATCTCCTCCAGAGATGGACCTTGCGGCTTGGACTCTTCCGCTGTGCTTGCGGGAATGAGACGGCTCCAAGCCCCATCTCCTCCAGAGACGGACTTTGTGACTTGGACTCTTCCGCTGTGCTTGCGGGAACCAAGACGGCTGCAAGCTCCACCTCCTCCAGAGACGGACTTTTCAGCCTGGACTTGTCGGCTTCTATACGCTTGTGAGCCATTTACCTAAGATAAATCTCTCTCTCTCTCTCTCTCTCTCTCTGTCTCTCTCTCTCTCTATATATATACATACCTTGCTGTTTTTTTTTTGTGTGTGTGTGTTTCTCTAGAGAACCCAATCTAACACAAGGGCTATTCATAAAGTTTTCAGTAATATATCAGACAGTGTTTCACTGCTGTTCACAAGATTTTCATTGGCCAATTCTTTGAGTAGTGAATGACCTCTTCCTTCTTCCAAATCTATCTTAGTCTAGAAGTTCCACTGAAACGTGTCCACCATGGGTAACCCTGCTGGCATTTGAAATACCGGTGGCATAGCCTTCATTTTCACAGCAACACTCAAGCCATCACAGTACAACAAACTGACAGACAAGTTTATCTCCCTTAACTATTCCAAACTGCTGCACTCATTTCCTGGTCTTTCATGCTCACTTATCCATCCTGCCCCTGGAGTGCCTCCACACATGCATACACCCACTCTGCTGTGTCTGGGATGGCTTACTCCAGCCTTGCCCCTGGGGCATCTCCATGCATGCACACACCTGCCTTCCTTCCGCTGTTCCTATCCTGGTTTACTTGGATAAGTATTGAATGGCAACAATTGAGCATTAACAATCAAGACCTAAGCTTTGGATTTAAATAATTGATCAAACTGAGATAAGATTGGTGTCTTAGTTATCTAGCGCTGCCATAACAGAAACACTAGAAGTATATGACTTTAAAGAGCAGAAATTTATTATCTCATAGTTCAGGAGGGAAAATGTACAGGGTCTCAGCTGTATTTATTCTTTCTGTGGGCTCTCCTAGTTTCTAGTGCCTGACGGGAACCTTAGTATTCCTTTGTTGTAAGGAGCTCCTCATAATGGGATCTGCCCCCCTCAAGTGTCACTGTGTCATAGCTCAGTGTGACTAGGTTTAGAACTCACCCTATTCTTGTATGACATCATTAGCATAACAAAAGAAAACTTCTATTTTCAAACAGGATCATAGGAATAGGGGCCAGAATTTCAATACATATTTTTTGGCAACCCACTTCAATTCATCAGTAAAAAAATCTACAACTTATTTATCCAGCCAAGTTTTGGGCCTCCTATAACTAGGTTGGGAGATCTGGAAGTATAGTGCCTAAGGCATTTAACAGCTAACCAGACAGAGGCTGGCAGTTCAAACCCACCAGCCACTCCTCAGAAGGAAGACTGGGCAATCTACTTCCATAGAGATACCACCTCGGAAACCCAAGGAGGGGTCGCTATGAGTCAGAACAGACTAGAAGGCAGTGAGTTTGATATTTTTATAACTAGGTTTCCAATAGTATGAGGAACTCTGGTTCTAAAGGTATCAATTTCAAAAGATTGTCTTTGAAGTGCCCTGATAGAACCTTTTACCTCTGATTATTTAAGATAACAGAAACATGCGTAGCAATTAAGGATAGGTTCGAAGCAGAATCTCTGTAACTTAGAGAGTTAAGATTGCAGTGAAAATTTTCACAGTTAGTGTGCTTGTACTTCTGAAGGTCAAAGAATGCTTCACTTTTCTTGATTAAACCCATAAAGCTGGATTTCATAAGAAATGTGCAGCACTAAAGTTTTATAACTTTCCCCCATATAAATTGAAAGTGTGTGAGTTCTGAGTTTGGGTTTCATAAATATGAGTAAATTCGTCCTAGTTTTAATTTCCCTTTCCTGTTACCATTTTCATTTGTGTAAATCTTCTAAAAGGTAAATATAGAAGAGGTCAAGGTGCTACTGGTGTAAAGAAAAGGATTCCATATAAAATAGTGTGATATGTGTACAGTGCTTTTCAAAAGGGAGAGTAGGGAGGCTGGATATTTAAATGAACTGCATTTTTGACTCTTCTAAAATTAATTGCAGCTAGTTTTTTCTTTCAAACTCGTCTTTAAAAATCGGTGTTCTAGTTGATTAAATACAGCTTGTTTGTTGCTTGCAACTGGTCATCAGGTCTTTGGAAGATTCATGGATTTCAGTGAGTCACATCTAAGCATTAAACAGGGCTATGGATTTGGAGGAATATGCATTTTTATGGTAATGAACAGCTTGCATTTGCAAAGTGACTGGGCTAAACTTAAATTCTATAATAATAAATAGCTACTGTGGCATCTCTTATGTTTATTATACTACTTTAGTTTCTATTCTCTATACCTTTTTATTCTTCCACATTACATTTCACCATTGCATTGAATACCAGCATTTTGCCCTCATTTCTGAGTAGTACTTATTAAACTTGTTTGCCATTTAGTTAGCTCAGAGGAATAGAATAAAGGTTCCCTCTAAATTGCTGAATACGTAACATGTTTTTGCAATTGCCTGTGTCATCTACTGTATCATATTGATAAGAATCTATAGGAGAACTAATAATGCTTACTAAATTTATATTCTCCACTTAAACTAGTAGAAAAGTCTGCTCTCTGAGAAGACAGCTGTGATTATTCTAAGAAGAAGAAATTCAGAATGCCATTTGTTATTGTTGTTATTGTTGTTATGTGCCATCGAGTCGGGCACGACTGATAGCGACCCCTCCTTGGGTTTCTGAGGCAGTATCACTACGGAAGTAGATTGGCCAATCTTCCTCCCGAGGAGTAGCTGGTGGGTTTGAACCGCCAGCCTTCTGGTTAGCAGTCAAGTGCCTTAGGCACTATGCTACCAGAGCTCCCACTTTGTTATTGTTGTTGTTATGTGCCGTCGAGTCGGACCCGACTCATAGTGACCCCTCCTTGGGTTTCCGAGGCAGTATCACTACGGAAGTAGATTGCCCCATC
>NW_006924459.1:6588-8121 GCF_000298275.1 Orycteropus afer afer
ATCTTCCTTCTGAGGAGTGGCTGGTGGGTTTGAACCGCCAGCCTTCTGGTTAGCAGTCAAGTGCCTTAGCCACTATGCTACCAGAGCTCCTACTTTGTTATTAGTGTGTTTAATTATTATTACTGAAAATAAAGTTTGGTGACTATTATCCATGTTAACATTCTGGCTATAGGAATGTTTGAAGATTTTTGTATATTTGTGATTATTCATATGAATAGTAATACCTTTTTGAGCATCTTTAACTTTAATCCAGTAAACAGTTAATCATTTAGATTACTGTATAGATGTAATCATTTAGATTACTGTATAGATGTAATATTTTTGAGATATGAGTTATTAAAATTAATGTACTCATTTAAATACATGAGCTCTGGTGGCATAGTGCCTAAGGCATTTGACTGCTAACCAGAAGGCTGGAGGTTCAAACCCACCAGCTGCTCCTTGGAAGGAAGATGGGGCAATCTACTTCCATAGTGATACTGCCTCGGAAACCCAAGGAGGAGTCGCTATGAGTCGGAACTGGCTTGATGGCAGTGAGTTTGTTTTATTCCTCACTTATTGATTATTTTATTATCCAACCTTTCACATTTATGAGAATAGTAAAAAACAAAAACAAAACAAAACAAAAAAAACTCCTATATGACTATTTTGCCCATTAGTAACATATATCTGGGAGTATGAATACCAAGGTTTGAGGCAAGAGTAACACTGACTGTGATGGTTAAGGTTGTATGTCCATTTGGCTGGGCTATGATTTTCAGTGGTTTATCACAAAATGTTGTTATTTGGCAGTTATGTAATGATGTAGCCATCCTCTATTTTGTGATCTGATGTAGTCAATTTTTTTTAAACTGGTAGTTATTTCTGCCTTAAACTTACTTTACCAGTTAATTTTCACATAATGACAATTTTTGCATAACAACCTGCTCTTTGAAGCCTAACTATGTTAATAAGTGAGCAGTTAGTATATTAATATTAATGGAAATTAATTAAATATTGTTTTAATGTTAATAAAGTATCATTTTTGATGCTTTATTAACATCTTGGGTGAAAAGACAAGGGAAATATGTATCAGTGGCTTTTAAAATATCTTACCAGTTATTAAGACATGTCCTTAAGAATACCAAGCACTTTTAATAATGATTAAACTGTATGTTTCTGAAAACCTTTAATGTGTAATTGACAAAAGTCTGAAAGTTAATTTTGTTTTCTTAATTTCAGTCATGATTTCATTGGAGAATTTACAACAAGCTATAGGGAACTTTCTAGAGGACAATCACAGTTCAACGTATATGAGGTAAGGGACATTTTATTTTATAATTGTTTTTCTCAAATTGTTTTTCCCTAGGAAATACATTTATGTTCTAAAAATATGGATATTGCGAGGGATAACTGCCAACGATTAGCTAAGTACCAGTATATAGAACAACATTTAAACTTATTGAGAAAACTTGTTTCTGAGATTAAATGATTCTATTTCTCTTTAAGTAACATGGTCTTTTAAAATTGTTTTGAGAGTTTTTTTTTTTTTTT
>NW_006924459.1:8301-10237 GCF_000298275.1 Orycteropus afer afer
AGTTATCTCTTCCCTGTGTCCATCCCTCCATGCACTCCTGCCCCCTGAGCTGTCTCCCTGTGCATAAGCAGCCCTTCTTTCTCTCATGATTGTTCTCTCCAAGGAGTGTATCTACCTCAGGTAAATGTTCAACTCATATGCCTGTCTATTGTTTGGCCGGAAGCCACAGGCATGGGTTCAATTCCAGACCTGAAGGGCAGCTAGTGACCATAGTTTCAGTGGTTCCACCAGGCTGTATTGGACCAGCAAACCTGGTCCTACCTTTTTTTTTTTTTCTCCAAATGCCTTTGAGTTTTGTTCCACATTGTTCTTCCTCTATATCCAGGGTCTCCTACATAGATCCCCTTCCAAGTGGTTGACGGTAGTAGCTGGGCACCATCTTCTGGTCTCATAGTCACATAGGCTGCAGATCAGATGGTGTACCAGTCGCTAGGGCTAATTGTTTCCGTGAATTTTTGGTTTTCTTCATTCTTCTTGGCTCTGGATGAGGAGAGACCCATTGTTGCATCGAGATGGCAGCTTGCGAGCTTTTGAGATCCCAGTTGCTACTCACCAAAGTAGGAGGTGGAACAATGTTTTGTGTAGTATGTGATGCCAAATGAACTTGATGTCCCCTGTGACTATGGTCCTGAGGCCACAGGTTCAACTACTCAATCCCTCTTGGTAGCTGGCTGTGACCAAGCAGTGACTACAACCTTGCCCCTTGTCAGCTCTACTATACACCTGGAAATTCAGATTATACACATAAACTTATAGGACCATTGTCTGCCAACCCTAAACATGTTATTGGTTACACTCCCCACTTCATAGACATACCTAATAGTTCAGCCTGTCCATCCATCTATCCACCCGTATACCCATGTCTGCCTTCACTGACAATGCTGTACTATATGTGCAAAAGGGTTAATCTTTGTTGTCTGTACCTCACAAGTACCTGTCCATGTCTTTCTCTTCCACAATGCCACTATATTGATCACTCACATTTGGAACGTTGCCCTTCTCTTCACCCAAATCAAAACTTATCTCTGTCTGTCTAACAGTGTTCCCTCCTGTACCCTCCCACCGCTGGTAACCAACAAAGAAAATGTCCTTCCATAGATAAACGTTTCCTTGACTTTTAAAATAACAGACTAATACAATATTTTTCCTTTTGTTACTGACTTATTTCACTCAGCATAATGGCCTCTGAGTTCATCCACGTTATGTGGTGTTTTGCAGATTCTGCATTATTCTTTAGGGTTGCATAGTATTCCATTGTGTGTATGTACCATAGTTTGGTTATCCATTCCTCAGCTGAAGGACACCTATGTTGCTTCCATCTGTTGGCTATTATAAATAGTGCTGTGATGAATATGGATGTACATATGTCTATTCTTGTCATGGCTCTCACTTCTTTAGAATATATACCTAGTAATAGAATAGCTGGGTCAAATGATATTTCTAGTTCCACCTTTTGAAGGAATTGCCATACTGCTTTCCACAATGGTTGTACCATTTTACATTCCCATCAGCAGTGTATGAGAGTCCCAATATCTCCACATCCTCCCCAGCATTTGTTATTTTCTGTCTCATTGAACTTTGCTACTAGTGTTGGAGCAAGATGGTATCTCGTTGTTGTTTTGATTTGCATCTAATAGCTAATGATCGTGAGCATTTCTTCATATGTTTTTTGGCCTCTTGAATATCATCCTTGGTGAAGTGTCTATTCATGTGTCTGCCCATTTTTTAATTGGATTCTTTGTCTTTTTGTTTTTGAGGTGTTGGAGTTTTCTATAAATTCTGGACATAAGTCCCTTGTCAGATATATTATTACCAAATAATTTTTTCCCAATCTGTAGGTTCTCTTTTGACTCTTTTGGAGAAGTCTTTGGAAGCACATAAAAATATAATTTTTAGAAGGTCCCAATCATCTGGTTTCTCTTCTGCTGTTTGTGCA
>NW_006924459.1:11436-12116 GCF_000298275.1 Orycteropus afer afer
TAGAGGAATCCAACTGATTTTTGGATGTTGATCTTATATCCTGCCATGAGGCTAAATCTCTCAATAAGTTCCAGTAGATTGTTGACAGAGTCTCTTGGTTTTTCTAGGTACAGGATCAAATCATCAGCAAATTGGAATAGTTTGACTTCTTCCTTACCAATTCGGATGCCTTTGATTTCCCTTTCTTGCCTTATGGCCTGCAAAAACAGCAAGGAGGCCACATGTTCTGACCTTCTTTAATCCCACAAGAGGAAGACAGAATCACCATCAATAGCCCAAGGCCTATTCCTACGAGGCCAGACATGCTGCTTCCCTCCAGCCCTTTCTCTAACCGTTCCTCCCAAAGCACCCACCAGTTCTCTCCTGGGTTTGATAAATCGCTGCAGTGGCCACACAGAACTCATAGATTATGAGATTTATTAGGGAAGCACCAGTCTACAATTCAAGTTTAGGAAAAATGCTCAGTCTCTCTCCCAACCCACCATCTCTCAGCCAAGTCTCTCACAGTCTCTCCCCCAGCAGTGCATGCCCCTCGGTATCTCACTCAGCAATGTGTCTCTCTTGAGTCTCTTTCCCAGCAGCGCATGTCTCTTCCAGCAGCATGTGTCTCTTGTAGCAGCACGTCTCTTGCAGGAGTGCGTCCTTCCTCAGCCAGCAGTCAGAGAGAGTTCTGCCTCTAG
>NW_006924459.1:12516-13011 GCF_000298275.1 Orycteropus afer afer
CTTGGTCATGATGAATGATTTTCTTGATATGTTGTTGAAGTCTATTGGCTAGGATTTTGTTGAAGATTTTTGCATCTGTATTCATGAGGGATATTTTTCTGTAGTTTTTCTTTAGAGTGTTGCCTGGTTTTGGTATCAAGGTTATGCTTGCTTCATAAAATGAGTTAGGGAGGATTCCATACTTTTCTGTGTTTTGGAATAGTTTGAGTAGTTTTGGTATCAGTTCTCTGAATGTTTGGTAGAATTCTCCGGTGACACCATCTGGGCCAGGACTTTTATTTATTGGTAATTTTTTGATGACCTGTTCAATTTCTTCTTTTGGAATGGACCTGTTCAACTTTTCCACATCAGTCTGTGTTAGTTTCCGTAAGTGGTGTGTTTCTAGAAATCTGTCCGTTTCTTCCAGATTTTCAAATTTGTTGGAGTACAGCTCTTCATAGTATCCTGATATTAACCTTTTGATTTCAGTTGGTTCTGTTGTGATGTCACCCATTT
>NW_006924459.1:13210-13826 GCF_000298275.1 Orycteropus afer afer
CCTTCTATTTTCTGTTTCATTGATTTCTGCTCGAATCTTTATTATTTCCTTTGTTCTGGTGACTGAGGGCTTTTCTTGCTGTTCTTTTTCTAATTATTGGAGGTGTTGATTTTGGCTCTTTCTTCTTTTTTGGTGTGTGCATGTATTGCTTTAAAGTGGCCTCTGATCACTGCTTTTGCTGTGTCCGAAGGATTTTGGTATGTTGTGTTTTCATTCTCGTTTGATTCAAGGAATTTTTGAATTTCTATTTTTATTTCTTCTCTTACCCAGTCTTTATCAAGGAGGGTATTGTTCAGTTTCCACATGTTTACTCTTTTTCTGTTGATCTTCCTGTTATTGATTTCTGATTTGATAGCATTATGATCTGAGAAGATACTTTGTAGTATTTCAATGTTTTTAAATTTATTAAGGCTTGCTTTACGGCCTACCATATGGTCTTTCATGGAAAACATTCCATGTGCCTGCACTGGAGGAGAATGTATATTGTGCTGTTGTTGGGTGAAGTGCTCTGTAGATGTCTATAAGGCCAAGTTGGTGGATTGTATTGTTTAGCTCTTTGCATCTTTGTTGAGTTTCTTTCCAGTTGTTCTATCTTTCAAAGAAAGTGGTGTATTAA
>NW_006924460.1:0-538 GCF_000298275.1 Orycteropus afer afer
TGAGTAGTTGAACCTGTGGGCTCAGGACCATAGTCGCAGGGAATATCAAGTTCAATTGGCATAACATAGTATACAAAACATTGTTCCACCTCCTACTTTGGCAAGTAGAGACTAGGATCTTAAAAGCTTGCAAGCAGCCATCTAGATGCAATGAGGGGTCTCTCCTCATCCAGAGCAAAGAAGAATGAAGAAAACCAAAGCTTTATGGAAAAAATTAGTCCTCGCAACTGGTACACCATGCAGTCTTCAGCCTATATGACTATGAGACCAGAAGAACTAGATGTTGCCCAGCTACCACTGTCAACCACTCATAGGGCGATCTATGGAGGATATCCTGGCTAGAGAGGGAGAAAAATGTGGAACAAAACTAAAAATCATTTGGTGAAAAAAAAGGGGGACCAGGTTTGCTGGCCTGATAGAGCCTGATGGAACCACTAAGACTATGGTCCCTAGCTGCCCTTCAGGTCTGGAATTGAGCCTACACCTGTGGCTTCCAGCCAAACAAAAGAAAGGCATAGGTGTTCAACATGTACCTGAG
>NW_006924460.1:2898-4125 GCF_000298275.1 Orycteropus afer afer
GAAGGCTTATTAACAACCTGAGATGTGCAGATGACACAATTTTGCTTGTTGAAAGTGAGGATTACTTGAAGCACTTACTGATGAAGATTAAAGACTACAGTCTTCAGTGTGGATTACACCTGAATATAAAGAAAAAATAATCCTCACTACCAGACCAATAAGCAGCATCATGATAGATGGAGAAAAGATTGAGGTTGTGAAGGACTTCATATTACTTGCTTCTATAATCAACGCCAATAGAAGCAGCAGTCAAGACATCAAAAGATATTGCATTGGGCAAATCTATTGAAAAAGACCTCTTTCAAGCGCTGAAGAGCAAAGACATCTTCTTGAAGACTAAGGTGCATCTAACCAAGCTATGGTATTTTCAATCGCCTACTACTCATGTGAGACCTGAATAAGAAAGACCAAAGAAGAGTTGATGCTTTTGAGTTGTGGTGTTGGTGAAGAATCCTGAAAGTACTATGGACTGTTAAAAGAACTAACAAATCTGTCCTGGAAGAAGTGCAGCTGGAATGTTTCTTGGAAGCGAAGATGGCCAGACGTCGTCTCACCTAATTTGGTCATGTTTTCAGAGGGACCATTCTCTGGAAAAGGATGTCATGCTTGGTCAAGTGGAGGGTCAATGAAAAAGGGGAAGGCCCTCAACAATATGGATTGACACGGTGACTGCAGTGATGGGCTCAGGTATACTAGGGATTGTGAGCCTCGCACAGGACTGGGCATTGTTTCCTCTGTTGTACATAAGGTCACTGTGTGGAGGAGATGACTGGATGGCACATAACAGCAACAACAAAGACCGAGGGACCTATCTAGACTAGATCTCTTGCTTCTCTAAAGTTGTAACGTGTGCTGGGGACACAACCCATGTTGTTATCTCCAGAAAGTTGTGATTCTCCAAAAAAGTGGTGAATGTATGTGTTTGTTATAAAAGTATTTGCATTACACTTTTTAGTTTCATGACACTTTTGCCAAAACAATTAAGATTCTCATGCTTGCAACACAAGTTAATAGCTGCCATTTAGTCCATTATTCATAAAACATTAATTAATTATAAAAAATACGTCAAATTTTTCTATGCAACATAGGGTCCCTGGCTTGGGCATGTGGTTTGTGACCAGCTTCTAGCCTAAATCCACCCAGAGGTGCTGCTGAAGAAAGCCCTGGTGATCTCTTTCCAAAAGGTTACAGCTAAGAAAACCCTATGGAGCACAGCTCTACTCTGTA
>NW_006924460.1:4755-5211 GCF_000298275.1 Orycteropus afer afer
TTGACAAGTATCACTACGGCAGTAGGATTGCCCAACCTTCCTTCCTTCCAAGGAGTGGGTGGTGGGTTTGAACCACCAGCCATCCGGTTAGCAGGCAAGTGTCTTAGCCACTATGCTACCAGAGCTCCTTCTCTACAATATAATTATATAAATGGTGTTGGTTTCCAAGTGTAGTTTTTTCTATACAAGTAAGCCAACCAGCACATTTCTTTCACTAAAACAAAGGAAAAAAAATTACTTGAGATATTATATTACTTGTGTCATTTGAGAATGAAGTACACTATCATATATTCATGTCACCATGTAAAATAAATGGGAATTTCCACATAATTTCTCATACAAGGTTAGGAATAATTTTGCAAAAGTAGGAAGAAAGACAATGGGGAAAATTGTCTGGCTATCAGAGAGAGAAGAAAGCTTTGTAAAGGGAGTTGCTTAGAATCAAAGACACTGAAA
>NW_006924460.1:6916-7497 GCF_000298275.1 Orycteropus afer afer
AGAGAAAGATAGACTTTGAAGAAGGAAGGGACCATCAAATTCTCAAAATACTGGCCAGTGAAAACCTTATGAATAGCAGTGAAACACTGTCTCATATATTTCTGGAAAACTTGGTGAACAGCCTTGAAACACTGTGTGATATAGTGCTGGAAGGTGAGCCCCTCCGATTGGAAAGAACTCAAAATAAGACTGGAGAAGAACTGTCTCCTCCAAGTAGAGAAGACCTTAATGATGTGGATAGAGTAAAGCTTTTGGGACCTCCATTTGCTTCTGAGGCATTACTCAAAATGGGAAGAAACAGCTGCAAACATACATTTTTAATTGGAATATGGAATGTACGAAGTATGAATCTAGGAAAATTGGAAGTTGTCAAAGATGAAATGGAATGCATAAAGATTGAGTACCATGAACCGCCAGAAGAGTCAACAAATCCATTCTAGGAGAAGTGCACCTGGAATGCTCCCTGGAGTAGAGAATGGCCAGACTTCGCCTCCCTATTTTGGTCATGTTTTCAGAAGGGACCATTCTCTGGAGAAGGAAATCATTCTAGGTAAAGTGGAGGGTCAGTAAAAAAGGAGAAG
>NW_006924460.1:10193-11641 GCF_000298275.1 Orycteropus afer afer
GATGTCATGCTTGGTAAGGTGGAGGGTTGACAAGGGAGGGGAAGGCCCTCAACAAGATGAATCCACACAGTGGCTGTGACAATGGGCTCAAGTATAGCAAGGATCATGGAGCTGGCACAGGACTGGAAGGTGTTTCGCTCTGTTGTGCATAGAGTCTCTGAGTTGGAAATAATTCAACGGCATCTAACAACAACAACATAGGGTGGCTATGAGTGGAATCTGACTCGATAGCATCTAACAACACTAATAACTCAAGAAGGTTCAGTTAATACTAGTATTATTCAAAGGTACAGACCAACTAACCAAGCCAAAGAGGAACAAATAGAAGAGTTTTACCAACTTTTGTAGTCTGAAATTATTTGACCAAACATATAATCGATATACATTGATAATTACGGGTGATTAGAATCAGAAGTTTGAAACATAAAAGCATAGTCAATTGGAAAATATAGTCTTGATGATATAAAGGACCCCTCAAAATTTCATGATACACTTTTGCAAGACGAATGACATTCATTGCAAATATCCTTTTGCAACATGAACAGCAACTATGCACGTGAACCTTGCTAGACAGAAAACACAGGAAAACAAACCAACATCTGTGGAAAGAAACAAAGGAGAAGTCCAAGATCATAAGTCAGAACAAGTTCAGGGGCCAACAGCCGCACAGACCATCAATTGCTCATACACAAGTCTAAGTAGGAACTGAAGAAAACTAAAACGAGTGCATGAGAGCCAAAATATGACTTCAGTTATATCTCGCCTGAATTTCGAAACCATCTGAAGAATAGATGCCTTGAACACCAGTCACCAAAGACCAGACAAGTTGTAGGATGATATCAAGGATATCATACATGAAGAAAGCAGAAAGTCACTGAAAAGACAGGAAAGGAAAAGAAGAACAAAATGGATGTCAGAAGAGACTGAAACTTGCTCTTGAACAGAGAGCAGCTAAAGGAAATGGAAGAAATAATGAAGCAAAAGATCTGAACAGAAGATTTCAAAGGGCAGCTCGAAAGGACAAAATATTATAATGCAATGTGCAAAAATCTGGAGTTGGAAAGTCAAGGGGAAAAATACGCCAGATATTTCTCAAGCTGATAAAACGGAAGAAAAAATTCAAGCCTTGAGCTGTAACATTGAAAGATTCTATGGACAAAATACTGAACGATGCAAGAAGCATCAAGAGAAGATGGAAGGAATACACAGAGTCTCTGTACCAAAAAGAATTGATTGACATTCAACCATTTCAAGAGGCAGCATATGATCAAGAACAAATGGCTTTGAAGGAAGAAGTCCAAGCTGTGTTGAAGCAATTATTGAAAAACAAGGGCCCAGGAATTGACAGAATACCCACAGAGATTTTACAACAAATGACGCAATACTGGCAGTACTCACTTATTTATGCCAAGAAATTTGGAAGATCCATATTTGTGCCCATTCCAAAG
>NW_006924460.1:12412-13640 GCF_000298275.1 Orycteropus afer afer
TGTTTAACTCACATGCCTGTACATTGTTTGGGTGGTGTGGGTTCAATTCCAGACCTGAAGGGCAGCTAGGGGCCATAGTCTCAGTGGTTCCACCAAGCTCTATTGGACCAGCAAACCTGGTCCTCACCTTTTTCTTTTTTTTTTTTTTTTCCAGGTTGGGAACATTCTTATATGAGATAATAGAAGACATTCAAATGATACTAAGTGCAAAACTGAAATAAACAGTTAGCCAGTAGTTACATTTTGGATCTACCTATGTTAGCTGTTTGAACTTGGACGGGCGATGGAATCATTCAGAATCTTCATATCTTTGTCCTGGATAGTGTTGGTAATGGTATAGATCCTCTTCAGAGGGTTGGAAGACATAATCCATATTCATAAATAACTTAGCATTGTTCCTACCTGCTAGTTAATGAATGGGTGATTCTGTCTTCTACCACTCAAATATCTCCGTTTCTGCACATCCCTCAGTGCTCAAGTCCACAGCCCTATTTCAGCTCCATATCACCTTTCCCAGCAGTCCTATTCTGGCACTTCTCTAGCCAGACAGTCACATTGTCCCAGGCAGATTTTAACACTGTGTATTACAAAATGTGTCAGAGAAACTCCTTTACTTAAAACGCTTCAGTGATTCCCACTAGGAATCAAGGCGCAATTCCTGGCTTCACACACAAGGCTTGGCTCGCCCCGACCAACCCGCAGTGCCACTTACCGCTGCTGCTCTGCACTTGCCCACCTGACCTCAAGGCTTGGAACATGTCTTGCAGCTTCAATAGCTGCCAGAGTTTCAATTCTTAGCAACTTTATAAACCCACTTCCCTCTGCCAGGGCTCTTTCACCCATGGTCTACTTGGAAGTTTTCACACTCCCTCCATGTGGAAAACTCTGTCTCCTCTTTCAGGATGTCATTGAATCTTCTTCTTCAATATGTTTATCTCACTATTTCCATAGAAGACACAGCTTCTTGCAAGCACTTACTTTGAATGTTAGGACTATCATTGTGTATTGTTCTTACTTAATTTCACGTCTTTTTTTCCCTCCTACTGGAAAATGAGTGCCTTGAGGGAAGTAGCAAGGTTTGGCATAATTTATACCTCCCAAGAGCTAGTTTAGTTAGTGACTGGGATATAATGTTGTTGATGGTGTTATGTGCCATCGAGCATAAATCATAGCAACCCCTCCTTGGGTTTCCGAGGCAGTATCACTATGGAAGTAGATTGCCCCATCT
>NW_006924460.1:14340-15621 GCF_000298275.1 Orycteropus afer afer
ATTTCACATAAAGCACAATAAAAAGTTAAAAATATCTATAATAGGATAAATTAAACACCATAGGAAATGTCAGAGCATCCCATAGAATACAGGTATATACAAAATTACCTCATGAATCTCTGTGTTCAAGCATGTTTGTGTGTGTATGTGTGTGACATGGATTGGGGGGGAAAGTTAAACAGACGGCAAAGAGATTCCTGCTAAGGTGGCTTGCAGACGTGAAGTGTTACAACATCTTAAGAAAGTACCTGAAAACGATGATAAATTTTAAAATATAGATATGTTTCAGCCCGGGATTTCTTGACCTAAGCCACTAGTGAAATGCTGAAAGAGAGAATTCTTTGCCTAGTGGGGCTGTCTGTGCACACTGCAGGGTATTGAGCAGAGTCCCTGGGATTTGCTGACTAGATGCCAGTAGCAGCCCCTTGTTCAAGTTGTAACAACACAAACTGTCTCCAAATATTGCTGGGTGTTCTCATGGGGCAAAATCGGCCACAGGTGTGAACTACTATTTTAAGCTAATATACATAATATTTTTACAGTGTTATTCTGATGGTAATTTAATTAGGAAGAACAAAATGGAAAACCAAAAATTGCAAATGGTCTAATTACCCTAATAGTCACTCATTAAAAATTGTTGTTGTTATGTGCCGTTGAGTCAGACCCGACACATAGCACCCCTCTTTGGGTTTCCGAGGCAGTATCACTATGGAAGTATATTGCCCCATCTTCCTTCTGAGGAGTGGCTGGTAGGTTTGAACCGTCAGCCTTCTGGTTAGCAGTCAAGTGCCTTAGCCACTATGCTACCAGAGTTCCCCATTAAAAATAGTGAATCACAATGATTCTAGTAATTGGAGGGACTTACATAAGGTATATTGAGTGAAACAGAAAGAGGAGAGGGAAGCTAAGAAAAAAATGGCCACACAGAAAATAAAAACAATTTAAACTGTTTATCTCATTCTCTTCATGCATTTATGTAGAAGTGCATGCATTACATATATAGAGAAAGAAAAGATAAACAGAAAACAAGAGTCATGGCATAACAAAGGGACAAGGAGAATGAATTAGTGATTTCAAAACAAATGTATTAGCGTTCATTGAAATTGTAAAAGTAGCTCTGAGAGGAAATATCTCACAATGCTTCAATGACATCACCTTGAGTCATTAATTTGACATTAACTGGGCCCAAGCCAAAAGAATCCAGTTGCCTTTGAGTTGATGCTAACTCACAGGAACCCAACAGGACAGGGCAGAAGTACCCATAGGCTTTCCAAGGCTGTA
>NW_006924460.1:15721-16983 GCF_000298275.1 Orycteropus afer afer
ATTTGCTGACTAGATGCCAGTAGCAGCCCCTTGTTCAAGTTGTAACAACACAAACTGTCTCCAAATATTGCTGGGTGTTCTCATGGGGCAAAATCGCCCACAGGTGTGAACTACTATTTTAAGCTAATATACATAATATTTTTATAGTGTTATCCTGATGGCAATTTAATTAGGAAGAACAAAATGGAAAACCAAAAATTGCAAATGGTCTAATTATACCCTATTAGTCACTCATTAAAAAATTGTTGTTGTTATGTGCCATTGAGTCAGACCTGACTCATAGTGACCCCTCCTTGGGTTTCTGAGGCAGTATCGTATCACTATGGAAGTAGATTGCCCCATCTTCCTTCGAGGAGTGGCTGGTGGGTTTGAACTTTCAGCTTTCTGGTTAGCAGTCAAGTGCCTTAGCCACTATGCTACCAGAGCTCCCCATTAAAAATAGTGAATCACAATGATTCTAGTTGATTGGAGGGACTTACATAAGGGATATTGAGTAAAACAGAAAGAGGAGAGGGAAGCTAAGGAAAAAATGGCCACATAGAAAATAAAAACCATTTAAAATGTTTATCTCATTCTCTTCATGCATTTATGTAGAAGTGAATGCATTATATATAGAGAGAAAGAAAAGATTAACAGAAAACAACAGTCATGGCATAACAAAGGGACCAGGAGAATGAATTAGTGGTTTCAAAACAAATGTATTAGTGTTCATTGAAATTTTAAAACTAGCTCTGAGAGTAAATATCTCACAATGCTTCAATGACATCACCTTGAGTCACTAATTTGACATTAACTGGGCCCAAGCCAAAAGAATCCAGTTGCCTTTGAGTTGATACTAACTCACAGGAACCCAACAGAACAGGGCAGAAGTACCCCACAGGCTTTCCAAGGCTGTAAACCTTTATACAAGCAGATTTCCACATCTTTCTACCACTGAGTGGTTGGTGAGTTCAAAATGCCAAACTTTAATTAGAAATTGAGCATTTAACCACTGCACCAGCACTTCTCCTTATTAATTTATTAATGTTAGTTGTTGTTATTTGCCGTCGAGTCGGACCCGACTCATAGCGACTTCACTTTGGGTTTTCTGAGGCAGTATCACCACGGAAGTAGGATTGCCCAACCTTCCTTCCGAGGAGTGGCTGGTGGGTTTGAACCGCTAGCCTTCTGGTTAGCAGTCAAGTGACTTAGGTACTATGCTACCAGAACTCCTAATTTATTAATAGAACAACATAAAATACTGGTTTGCCTTTTTTTTTTTT
>NW_006924461.1:0-481 GCF_000298275.1 Orycteropus afer afer
TTATTGTAAAAGTTAAGGAAAGGTTTACCTATAGAAGGACATTTTCTTTGTTGGTTACCAGGGGTGGGAGGGGAGGGAAGAGAACACTGTGAGATAGATAGAGATAAGCATTGATTTGGGTGAAGAGAAGGGCAATGTACCAAATGTGAGTGACCAATATGGCAGCATTGAGGATGAGAAAGACAAGAAAGACATAAAGAGGTACATGGGAGTTACAGACAACAAATATGAACCCTTTTGTACATACAGTACTGTGTTGTCAGTGAAGGCAAGCATGGGTATATGGGTGGATAGATGCGTGGACAGGCTGAACTATTAGGTATGTCTATGAAATGGGGAGTATATCCAAGAACATACATAAGGTTGTCAGACAATGGTCTTATAAGTTTTTGTAAATGATCAGAATTCCC
Organism: Orycteropus afer afer; assembly: GCF_000298275.1. Taxonomy (NCBI): domain Eukaryota; kingdom Metazoa; phylum Chordata; class Mammalia; order Tubulidentata; family Orycteropodidae; genus Orycteropus; species Orycteropus afer. The sequence continues at coordinate 411 of NW_006924461.1, forward strand.
AGGTGTATAGTAGAGTTGACAAGGGGAAGGTTGTGGTCACTGCTTGGTCACAGCCAGCTACCCAGAGGGAC
>NW_006924461.1:1060-4184 GCF_000298275.1 Orycteropus afer afer
GAGAAAGAAGGGCTGCCTATGCACAGGGAGATAGCTTAGGGGGCCGGAGTCCATGGAGGGATGGACACTTGGAAGAGGTAACCATGGGGAGGAAGTGGGAGGGGAACTGTTGCATTGTGGTGAACTGTGGTCAATGTCATGAGACAAAGTATATGTAAACAGCTGTATGGAAAGTGAATTTGCTCTGTAAATCTTCATCCAAATCACAATAATAAAAAATAAAACAGAATTGAGTGCGGAACCACCTACCTGAAAGCATGTGGGGAATCGAAGGAGGTCAGGGTCTTATGTGTGCCACAGGGGGGGCAGTGACCATGATGGATTCATTTTAGGGACAAGTTAAAGTATGCACACCCCAAAAGTCCTCCCTTTCTTGCTCACTGATGCCTGAAATTACTTCAACAGAACACAAAGTATTTTATTCCACAATTATAAGTAAGCCTTTGAGTACAGATCACTCTAGGGGAGAAAACACAATGATTACACTCAGACTGAAATACAAATCAATGATTCTCAAGGGAACAAAGGAGGAAATCATAATCACCAGTTGTAGGGAATTAATTACATGAGCAATTCTTAAAAATTACATTCAAACTACATGATCATATCAATTGATGCAGAAAAGGCATTTGATAAAATCCAACACCCATTCCTGATCAAAACTCTCAGCAAAAGAGGAATAGAAAGGACATTCCTCAACGTAATAAAGGGCATCTATGCAAAACCAACAGCCAACATTATTCTCAGTGGAGAGAAATGGAAACCATTCCCCTTGTGAACAGGAAGCAGAAAAGGATGCCCTCTATCATCACTTCTATTCAACATTGTACTGGAACTCCTAGCCAGGGCCATAAGTCAAGAAAGGGAAATCAAAGCCATCCAAATTGGTAAGGAAGAAGTCAAACTATCCCTGTTTGCTGATGATATGATCCTATACCTAGAAAACCCAAGAGACTCAGTCAAAAATCTACTGGAGCTCATTGACAGATTTAGCATAGTGTCAGGATACAAGATCAACATCCAAAAGTCAGTTGGATTCCTCTACACCAGCAAAGAGATTGTTGAAAAAGAAAGAAGGAAATCAATGTCATTTACAATAGGTAGCAAATAAATAAATAAATAAATACTTGGGAATAAATCTTACCAGGGACACAAAAGACCAGTACAAAGAAAACTACAACACACTACTTCAAGAAACCATAAGAGATCTACATAAATGGAAGAACAAACCATGCTTGTGGATTGGAAGATTGAACCTTATGAAAATGTCAACTCTACCCAAAGCAATCTGAATCCAGATCCCATCAATATTCTTTGAGGATATGGAAAAATCAATCACTAACTTTATGTGGAAAGGAGATGTTGGATAAGCAAAGCACTAATGAAGAGAAACAACAAAGAAGATATCACAGTGCCAGATCTCAAAACCTACTATACAGCCACAGTAGTCAAAACTGCCTGGTGTTGGTATAATGACAGACACATAGACCAAAGGAATAGAATCGAGAACCCAGAAACAGATCCATTAAGCTATGGTCAGCTGATCTTTGACAAAGGGCCAAACTCTGTTAAATGGGGAAGAGAACATCTTTTTAATAAATGGTACTGACAAAACTTATATCCAGACTTATGGTAAGATAGCAGAATAGGGAGAAAGACTGCACAGACCTCTTCAACAAAGAAAAGGGGAACCAGTTAACACAGACACAGAAGATAATCCTGGACCCCTGAGCCTTAAGAGAAGGATATAGAAGTGGACTAAACTCCAATTAGCAGAAGAATTTGCATGAAAATATCAAAAAAGGAGACAGATGGAGCTGCGGTCTGGCAGTGATCTTGAGCAATGCTGACAGCATGGCACAGACAGCTTGGAGAGCGCCGAGTGGTGGTAGGACCTAAGAATTAAGCTAACAATCAGCCCTGCTAGCCAGGGATTGCACAGAGGACGGCTCTGGTGGCTGGGGAATAAAACACAAAGCACCAGCAAAGAGAAAGGAGGGTTGAGCTGTGGACTTTTGCCTGTCCAGAGGGTGCCACCATTTTGCATGTTTACAAGTGGCTTGACCACTTTGCATATTTAAAGAGACAGAATTCTCCAAGATTCCAGGGGCTTAAGAACAGGTTCTGCTTGACAGTAACCCCAATGACACTCCAGACCTGGACAACTGAAAAGGTATGACATTCCCCCTTGTTACTCTTATACACCACACCCCTTGGTGAAGGGAGGTACGGCCATCCCCCACTCCCATATCCACCTTCTGGGCCCACAGGAGCTCCATCCCAGTCTGTGTGTTCAGGCAGAGCCTGGGAGCCCTGCCCTACCATTCCCTGATTTTTTTCTCTCTTTCTTTTTTCTGGTTTTTAGTTTGCTTGTTTTTGTCTATTTTAAAACTACTATTACTATTAATACATTTGTCCTTTTTACTAGTATTCTTTATTCTTCCCCTCCCAGGTTCTAGTTTTCAGCACTATTTCCTTTCCCTGATTATGGTTGCAAATTTTTTTTCTTTTTCTTTTTTTTTTCTCATGGTTAACCTGTTCCTTTTATTTTTGCATTTTTCCTATTTTTTTTTTCTTCATTATTCTCCTTCTGTACCTTTTTTCTCTTATTGCTCTATACCTAGATGTTGCAGATTTTCTTGTTTTTTCTTCTACTTTTTCCCTTTTTTCTTGTTTTTGTTACTGTTCCTGTGTGATTACATGGTGTATTTTTCGTCCATTTGCTTTTAATTTTTTAATGGTTATTCAGTTGTAATTTTTGTTTAACTGAGTGGGAGACAGCAACAGTCCCCATAAGACACAACTACACCCATATCTCCTGCAACTTCACTTACTCAGCGAGAGCCACAATCTCCTTCTCCATCAATGGGCCAATGATTAAAAAAACCACCAAGAAGAGCCTGAATCACCCTTGGCTGCTCTTCACAAACAGTTAACAGAGATTTTAATACAACAACGCCATGATGTCTTGGAGACAACAGACCATCACAGTCCACACAAAGAAGCAAGATAAAGTGGTAGAAACAGGGGAGCAGAATAGAGATCCAGAACACATCCCTGAGGAAGAAGCAGCATTGGAACTCTCTGATAAGGAATTCAAAAGAATTATCTTTAGGTATCTTCA
>NW_006924461.1:6222-8772 GCF_000298275.1 Orycteropus afer afer
AAAATCAACACTTTAAACCAACACCTCCAACAATTAGAAAAAGAACAGCAAGAAAAGCCCACAGTCACCAGAAGAAAGGAAATAATCAAGATTCGAGCAGAAATCAATGAAACAGAAAATAGAAGAGCAATAGAAAAAAATCACCAAGACCAGAAGTTGGTTTTTTTTCCCATGGTCCATCAGTCCCTTGGACTAATTGTATCCATATGACTTGGATTTTCTTGACTCTTCTTTGTTCCAGATGACGGGAGACCAATAGTTGCATCTCAGATAGCCACTCAAAAGCTATTAAAAACCCCCATTGCTACTCACCAAAGTAGGATGTAGAACAAGATTTTTATGTACAATTTTGTACCAATTGAGCTTGTTGCCCCCTGAGACCATAGCAGAAGGTCATTAAAAAGACAGGAAAGGAAGAAAAGACCACAATGCATATCAGAAGAGACTGTGAAACTTGCCCTTGAGCAGAGAGTAGCTAAAGGAAATGGAAGAAATTACAAGATAAAAGACTGAACAGAAGTTTTCAAAGAGCAGTTCCAGAAGACAAAGGCAATGATTATAATGAAATATGCAAAGACTTGGAGTTAGAAAAACAAAAGAACACACTCAGCATTTCTCAAACTGAAAGAACTGAAGAAAAAAATCAAGCCTTTAGTTGCAATATTAAAGATTCTATGGGCAAAATACTGAATGATGCAGGAAGTATCAAAAGAAGATGCATGGAATACACAGAGTCACTGAACAAAAAATAATTGGTCTATGTTCAAGTATTTCAGGAGGTGACATGTGGTCAAGAACCAATGATACGGAAGGAAGAAATCCAAGCTGCACTGAAGGAATAGGCAAAAAAACAAGGTTCCAGGAATTGATGACTACCCATTGAGATGTTTCAACAAACTGATGCTGCACTGGAGGCACTTACTGGACTATGCCAAGAAATTTGGAAGACAGCTACCTGATAACTGACTGGAATAGATCCATATTTGTACCCATTCCAAAGACAGGTGATCCAACAGAATATGGAAATTATTGAACAATATCATATACTCATAGGGAACTTCCAGAAAAGAAAACTGGATTCAGAAGAGGATGTGAAATGAAGGTTATCAGTGTTGATGTCAGATGGATCTTGGCTGAAAGCAAAGAACACAAGAAAGATGTTTACTTGTGTTTTATTGACTATGCAAAAGCATTCAACTGTGTTGATCATAACAAATTGTGGACAACATTGACTAGAATGGGAATTCCAGAATACTTAACTGTGCTCATAAGGAACTTGTACATAGACCAGGGAGATGTTGTTCAAACATGAGGACATACTGCATGGTTTAAAATAGGAATGGTGTAAATTATGGTTGTATTCTTCCATCATACTTATTCATTCAATCTGCATGCTGAGTAAATAAGCTAAGAAGATGGACTGTATGAAGAAGAACATGGCATCAGGGTTGGAGGAAGACTCATTAACAACCTGCAATATGCAGATGACACAATCTTGCTCACTGAAAGTGACGATGATTTGAAGCACTCACTGCTGAAGATTAAAGACAATAGTCTGCAGTATGGATTACATCTCAACATAAAGAAAATTAAAATCCTCACAACTGGACCAATAAGAAGCATCATGATGAATGGAGAAAAGATTGAAGCTGTGAAAAATTTCATATTACTTGTATCCACAATCAGCACAATGGAAGCAGCAGTCAAGACATTAGACATTGTATTGCACTGGGCAAATCTGCTGCAAAAGATCTCTTTAAAGTGCTGAAGCACAAAGACTTTGAAGACTAAGGTGCCCCTACCACAAGCCATGGTATTTTCAATTGCCCCATATGCATGTGAAAGCTGTGCAATGAACAAGGAAGACCAAAGTAGAGTTGATGCTTTTGAGTTATCTTGGCAACAAATACTGAAAGTACCATCGACTACCATAAGAATGAACTAGTCTGTCCTGGAAGAAGTGCTGCTGGAATCCCCCTTGGAAGTGAGAATGGTCAGATTTTGTCTCACCTATTTTGTTCAGCTTGTCAGAAGGGACCGTTCCCTGGAGAAGGATATCATGGTGGGTAAAGTGGAGGATCAGAGAAAAAAGGGAAGACCCTCAGCATAACTGATTGACACAGTGACTGCAACAAAGGGCTCATGTATATTAAGGATTGTGCGGATGTTGCATTCTTTTGCACATAGGGTAGCTATGAGCGAGAGCCACCTTGATGCACCTCGCAACAAGAACAACAGTCATCTAGTTTCTCTCCTACTGCTTGTGTATTTGGGTTATACTTGATAGTCTATTTATGCCATAAATTAGAGCCCCTAGTTTTGCCCCAATTTTATCTTTGGTGCACTTTATATTTTTGCTTTTACATTTAGGTCTTTGATTTCTTGAGTTTGTTTTTGTGCAGAAGAGACTCTGAAACTTGCCCTTGAGCAAAGAGTAGCTAAAGCAAAGGGAAGAAATGACAAGATAAAAGAGCTGAATAGAAGATTTCAAAGAGCAGCTCAAGCAGACAAAACCAATTACTATAATGAAATGTGCAAAGACCTGGAGTC
>NW_006924461.1:9802-12030 GCF_000298275.1 Orycteropus afer afer
TGAGGTTGTCAAAGAATTCATGTTGCTTGGTTCTACAATCGATGCCAATGGAAGCAGCAGTCAGGACATTAGACGACATGTAGCATTGAGAAAGTCAACCACGAAGGAACTGTTTCAAGTGCTGAGGAGCAAGGATGTCTCCTTGAGGACTAAGATGCACCTGACAGAAGCCATGATATTTCCAATTGCTTTGTATGCATGTGAGAGCTGGACAATGAATAAGGAAGACCAAAGAAGAGTTGATGCTCTTGAGTTGTGGTGCTGGCGGAGAATGCTGAAAGTACCCATGGACTGCTAAAAGAACTAACAGATCTGTCCTGGAGGAAGTGCACCCAAAATGTTCCTTGGAAGCGAGAATGGCCAAACTTTGTCTCACCTATTTTGGTCAAGTTGTCAGAAGGGACCATTCCCTGGAGAAAGATGTCATGCTTGGTAGGGTGGAGGGTCAATGAAAGAGGGGGAGGTCTTCAACAAGATGAATTGACATGGTGGCTGCCATGATGGGCTTAAGTATAGCAAGTATCATGGAGTGGGTGTGGGATCGGGCAGTGTTTCGTTCTACTGTGCATGGGGTTGCTAAGAGTTGGAAATTACTCTACACCACTTAACAATAACAACATGAAGTATGGATCTTGTTTTATTTTTCTGCAAATGGATATCAAATTTTGCCACCACCATTGTTTATTTTTTTACATTTTTTTTTAATTAATTATTTTTTTAATTGCAATTTGGGTGAAAATTTAAAGAGCAAATTCACTATCCATATAGCAGTTCACATACAATTTGTCTCATGACATTGACCACAATTTACCACATTGCAATAGTTCCCCTCCCACTTCCCCCTGATAATAGCCTCTTCCCTGTGTCCATCCCTCCTTTCGCTCCTGCTCCCTGAGCTGGCTTCTGGTACATAAGCAGCCCTTCTTCCTCTCATTATTGTTCTCTCCAAGGAGTGTATGTACCTCAGGTAAATGTTCAACTCATAAGCCTGTCTTTTGCTTGTCTGGAAGACACAGGTATGGGTTCAGTTCCAGACCTGATGGGCAGTTAGGGGCCATAGTCTCAGTGGTTCCACCAGGCTCAATCAGACCAGCAACCCTGGTCCCTCCCCCTTTCTTCTTCTCCAAATGATTTTGAGTTTTTTCCACATTTTTCTCCCTCTCTATCCAGGATCTCCTACATAGATCCCCTTTCAAGTGGATGTCAGTGGTAGCCGGGCACCATGTAGTTCTTTTGGTCTCATAGTCATATAGGCTGCAGATTGGATGGTGTACCAGTTGCTAGGACTGATTATATCCATGACCTTTTGGTTTTCTTCATTCTTCTTTGCTCTGGATGAGGAGAGACCCGTTGTTGCATCTACATGGCACCTTGCAAGCTTTTAAGATCCCAGTCGCTACTCACCATAGTAGGAGGTGGAACAATGTTTTGTGTAGTATGTTATGCCAATTGAGCTTGATGTCCTCTGCGACTATGATGCCGAGCCCACAGATTCAACTACTCAGTCCATCTGGGTACCTGGCTGTGACCAAGAACTGACTACAATCTTGCGCCTTGCCAGCTCTACTATACGCCTGGGAATTGAGATCATTCACATAAACTTATAGGACCATTGTCTGCCAACCCTATACAAGTTCTTGGGTACACTCTCCACTTCATAGACATACCTACTAGTTTAGCCTGTCCACCCATCTGTCCACCCATCTATCCACGCATATACCCATGTTTGCCTTCACTAACAATGCAGTACTCTATGTGCAAAAGGGTTCATCTTTGTTGTCTCTACCTCCCATGTACCTCTCTATGTCTTTCTCTTCCTCAATGCCACAATATTGATCACTCACATTTGGTACATTGCCCTTCTCTTCACCCAAATCAGTGCTTATTTCTATCTATCTAACAGCGTTCCCTCCCCTCTCCTCCCACCCCTGGTAACCAACAAAGAAAATTTCCTACCATAGATAAACCTTTCCTTGCTTTTTACAATAATGGACTAATACAATATTTGTCCTTTTGTGATTGACTTATTTCACTCAGTATAATATCCTCCAAGTTCATCCACGTTATGCAGTGTTTTGCAGATTCTACATTATTCTTTAGCATTGCTAGTATTCCATTGTGTGTATGTACCCTAGTTTGGTTATCCATTCCTCAGTTGCTGGACACCTAGGTTGTTTCCATCTTTTGGCTATTGTAAATAGTGCTGTGATGAACATGGGTGTGCATAT
>NW_006924461.1:12800-13312 GCF_000298275.1 Orycteropus afer afer
GACTACAACCTTGCCCCTTGTCAGCTCCACTATACACCTGGGAATTCAGATCATACACATAAAGTTACAGGACCATTGTCTGCCAACCCTATACAAGTTCTTGTATACACTCCCCACTTCATAGACATACCTAATGGTTCAGCCTGTCCACCCATATATCCACCCGTATACCCATGTTTGCCTTCACTGACCACGCCATACTATATGTGCAAAAGTGTTCATTTTTGTTATCTGTACTTCCCACATACCTCTCTATGTCTTTCTCTTCCTCAATGCTACTATATTGGTCACTCACATTTAGTACATTGCCCTTCTCTTTACCCAAATCAAAACTTATCTCTATCTATCTAATAGTATTCCCTACTCTACCCTCCAATCCCTGGTAACCCACAAAGAAAATGTCTTCTGTAGATAAGTGTTTCCTTGACTTTTACAATAACAGACTAATACACTATTTGTCCTCTTGTGATTGACTTATTTCACTCAGCATAATGTCCTCCAAGTTCATCCAC
>NW_006924462.1:0-500 GCF_000298275.1 Orycteropus afer afer
TTCAAGTCATCCTCACTTTCAGCAAGCAAAGTTGTGTCTGCATATCTCAGGTTGTTAATGAGTCTTCCTCCAATTCTGATGCCACCTTCTTCTTCATATAGTCCAGCTTCTAGGATGACTTGCTCAGCATACAGATTGAGTACGTATAGTGAAAGGATAAAACCATGACACACATTTTTCCTGATTTTAAACTATGCAGTGTCCCCTTATTCTGTTCAAATGACAGCCTCTGGGTCTATGTACAGGTTCATCATGAGCACAATTAAGTGTTCTGGAATTCCCATTCTTCTCAATGTTACCCATAATATGTTAAGATCCATACAATTGAATGCTTTTGCATAGTCAATAAAACACCAACCTTACCATCTTTCTGGTATTCTTTGCTTTCAGCCAAGATCCATCTGACATCAGCAATGATTTCCCTCATTCCACATCTTCTTCTGAATCCAGCTTGCATTTCTGGAAGTTCTCTGTCAACATACTGCTACAACCATTTTTGA
>NW_006924462.1:1690-2362 GCF_000298275.1 Orycteropus afer afer
GACTGCAGAAGTTGGTAGAAATCTTCAATTTCCTCATCTTTGGCTTTGGTGGCTGGTGCATAAATTTGAATAACAGTAGTATTAACTGATCTTCCTTGTAGTCATATGGCTATTATCCTATCACTGACAGCATTGTACTTCAGGATAGATCTTGAAACATTCTTTGTGATGATGAATGCCACCCATTCTTCTTAAGTTTGTCATTCCTGGCATAGTAGATCATACGGTTGTCTGATTCAAAATGGCCAAAAGTAGTCCATTTCAGCTCAGTAGTGCCTAGGATATCAATCTTTATGTGTTCCATTTCATTTTTGACAACTTCTAATTTTCCTAGATTCATATTTCATATATTCCATGTTCTGATTATTAATGGATGTTTACAACTGTTTCTTCTCATTTTGAGTTGTGCCACATCAGCAAATGGAGGTCCCAAAAGCTCTAGTCTATCCACATCATGAAGGCTGGCTCTACTCTGAGAAGGCAGCTCTTCATATTGTAATAGTACAATATTTGTCCTTCTGTGATTGACTTATTTCACTCAGCATAATGACCTCCAAGTTCATCCACATTATGTGGTATTTTGCAGATTCTACATCATTCTTTATTTTTGCATAGTATACCATTGTGTGTATGTACCAGAGGTTGGTTATCCATTTCTCTTAGCAACACTTA
>NW_006924462.1:3852-5315 GCF_000298275.1 Orycteropus afer afer
ACCTTTATTGAAAAGATCATTCTTTCTCACTGAATTCCAGTGGCTCCTTTGTCATAAACCAGGAGACCATATATTTGTGGGAACTTTATTCTGAGCCATTGATCTGTTTGTCTAACATTGGACCAATACCACAGGTTTTAATTATTGCACCTTTATAGTAAGTTGCACTATATGGTGGTATAAGGTTCTCTTCTTCTTTTTGAAGATTATTTTATTTAATTGAAGTTCTTAACATTCCATATAGATTTTAGAATCAGAGTGTTAATTTTCACACACACATGTACATACATACACAACCTGCAAGGGTTTTGATTGGGGTTGTTGGAATCTATAGTCAACTTGGGAAGAATTGAGATCTTAACAAGATTAAATTTCCTGGTCGGAGAGAGTCTGGTGGAACCCCTGAGACTATGGCCCAGGGTTACCCTTCAGGCCTAGAAATGGACTCAGTCCCATGGATTGGCTCTCAGCCCAACAGTAGAAAGACCTATGTGCAGAACATCTACCCCAGGGTCATGCACCCACCTACTCTAGGGAGATGAACTCCTTAGAGCAATCAGCCATGAGACATCAGAGGGGCAGCACTCACATTGAGGGAAAGCTGGACAGACAGAAATGCATAGTTAAGAAGGACACAGGGACAAGGACGGGGGGGAAGGAGAGTTTATTATGGTCGGGGATGGTAATCAGGGCATGAAATCAAATGTGCAGAAACTGTTGAATGTAAAACAAATTTGCTTTGTAAATTTGCACCCAAAGCACAATAAAATTTTGAAAAAAGATCAAATTTCCTATTTATATTTGTGTCATTAGGTCTCCATGTATTTAGATCATCTTTAATTTTTCTCAGCAGTGTTTGTAGTTTGCAAAGGCTTTGCATGTTTTTCTTAGATTTATACCTAAGAAATTAGTAGTGTTGGTGTTATTGTAAATCATATTATTAAAATATTCACCCCAATTATTTGTTGTTTATGTATAAAAATGCAATTGATTTTTTATATAATGACTTTGCTATTTTTGCTTATTAATTATGAGTTTGCACTTTTTCTGTAAGCATAATCATGTCTCCTGAGAATAATGATAGCTTTACCTCTTCCTTTACATTCTTTGTATTTTTGTTTCTTCTGTGTGTCTTAGTGCACTGACTGGAGCCTCCGGTGCAATGTTGAGTTGAACTGGTGATAGTGGGCATCCTCGTCTTACTCCCAACCTAAAGGGGAAAAACATTTAATGTTTCAATATTAAGTATGTTTGCTATGGATTTTGTGTAGATATTCTTTATTAGAAATTCCCTACTCTTCCTGGCTTACAGAGAGATTTTTCTTGAATGCATGTTGTTTTGGTTACCTAGTACCACTCTGAAAAAATACACCACAAATGGGATGGCTTGAACAAACAGGAGTTTATTCTATTACAGTTTGGAGGCTTTAAGTCTGAGTTCAAAGTGCCAGGCTCTAGGGGCT
>NW_006924462.1:6145-8206 GCF_000298275.1 Orycteropus afer afer
TTTAAGAGTTTGTATAAGATTGGTATTATTTTTATCTTAAATATTTGCCAGAATTCAACAGTGCAGTCATCTGGGTTTGAAGGTTTCCTTTTATGGAAGGTTTTTATTTTTCAAAATTTATTTATCTCATTGGAATTTGGGCAAAAGTTTACAGAGTACATTAGTTTCCCATTTAGCAATTTATACACATTTTGTTTCATGACATTGGTGGCAATCCCCTTAATGTAATGGCTGTCTTCCCTCTTCCTCCCTGGGTTCCCCATTTCCATTGGTCCTTCTTTTGAGGAAAGGTTTTTCATGATGTTTCAACTTCTAAAGTACCTATAGAACTGTTTATATTTTTCCATTTTTTGTAATTTTTAGTTAATTGGTATTTTCAAGGAATCATTTCATCTACATTTTCAAATTCATTTATAAGATGTTCAGATTCTCCTTTTATTATTTATATGATGTTTTTAGCATCTGTAATAATATAGAGCTGGTGCAGGTTTGGGCGGTGTTTCATTCTGCCGTGCATAGGGTCTCTATGAGTTGGAAACGGCTCGATGGCACCTAACAACAACAGTAATATCTCTTTTATTCCTGATATTAGCAATTTATATTTTTCTTAATCAGTTTTTCCAGGGTTTATAAATTTTATTAATCTTTGAAAGATACGACTTTTGACTTTATTTTTTCAATCAGCATCATTTTTCTATTTCATATATTTCTACTCTTACCTTTATTATATCCTCCTGTCTGCTTTCATTGAGTTTAATTTATTATCTTTTTTTTTCTGGGTTTTTGAGATAGATGCTCAGATCATTGAATTTTTTTTTTTCATTTATTGTTTGTATTATGTACTTAGAAAAATCTGATAGCAGATGAAAGTATTTATATGGGACAGAAATTGAGCTACATTTTCACAGTGGGAATCAGAATGCTATCACTGAACCGTCAGTGCCAAAGAGTCTGTCAACCTCAACTTCACCTATTTAGGAATGGCATAGCCTAGTTTCATCCACAACTGAGAGTACACTATTTGGTATTTTCCAGTGAACTTGAGATTTTTCACTACCCACCAAAGGATAGGTCACATAGAATTAATGAACTCAGAGCTCCAGGTTCCATCAAGTGCCTTGAAATGATAGCAGTAGGGATTTAAATAAACAAGTTGGATCAGCACAGGAAAGCAGCTCTGCTGCCAAGGAAGTCTAGAGCACAGAACACAGCTAGGATTTGTTTCTTATGATTCTGAGGAAGTGAGATAGACAGTCTCCACTAGTTTTCATCCTCGAGATGCTTCTGGTGGTTATGACCCTGCAGCGGGATAATCCTGGCATCTTTTCCAACCATCAACATATTTTATATTTAGAGGAACTGATAAACCAAATTTCTGGTACCCTAGGCCATCCTGGAGCCCATGCAACAGGCCCTTGCATGATCTAATGTTGGATCTTGGCGTGATCATTACCTTTGTTCCCTATTTGAATGGCTATGATGTGTTCTATTTCGAAGAAACCCAGAAGGAAAATGGCTTTCCAAACACATAGCTCGGGAACATACTTTCAGTTTGTAGGTAGAAAGTAGTCCTCAGAGATATCAGATACAATAAAATACTCGGAGATTATACTCCAGGAGAAACCATAAGCTTATTAGGGAAGAAAAGAATAAAGTCTATGAATTATACACTTATAAATACCCCTCAGGTGACAGTGAAGAATATGGACTTAGGGATAAGAAAAAGATGAGTGTTCTCTTAAGAGAGAGAAAATAGATATAGGGAGCAATTGAAATTATGCTATCTATCCTTTGTGGCCTATGCAGAAGAGAAATTCTTGCCCTACGGACAACTGCCGGCAGTGGATACTAAAAAGAAAAATAAATCATAGCCTAGTTTAGTTCCGTTTGGACCCATAGGCTCCTAAAATTTTGAAAACATTTCACTTTTTAAAAAATGTTTTTATTGTCATGAGACAAAGTGTATGTAAACTGCTGTATGGAAAGTATATTAGCTCTGTAAATTTTCACCCAAATCACAATAAATAAATAAATAAATAAGGAAAAAATGTTCATATTTCA
>NW_006924462.1:9019-10167 GCF_000298275.1 Orycteropus afer afer
GCCGCCCACTGGAGCTGGAGGCTTTCTTCACTCAGACAGCTGCTGAGGATGATAAAGCCCAAGTCGACAAGTAAAAAGGCATAGTCCCAATGTTACCGAAAAACACAGCAGGCCACTAATTCAAATCCAGAAGAAGTCCTAAGATTGCCTGGCAGGGCAGGGCAGGCTATTGAACAACAACTTGGACACATGCAGGGTTCAAGCATGCCAGAAAGCTGAAGACCTTCCTTGAAGTTGCTTCTTATATACTGGAAGCAGTCCACATCCCTAAAGCAGCTACTCAGCTGCTCCAAGTAGATTCTACCATGGAATTAACTACCAATCTCACCATGGGGAAAAACTATATTCAGCTGCCCAGCCACTGAACCAGGCCCAGCCAAGTTGACACACAAACTTAATTACCACAATATTTCTTTATAATACTTACCAAAAAAATAAAAATAAAACCAGTTACCATTGAGTCAATTCTGATTCATGGTGACCTCATATGTTTCAAAGTAAAATTGTATTCCATAGGCTTTTGAGTGTTTTTTAAACTAATATTTTATTGAGTTTTTGGCGACAGTTCACATAGCAAGTTAGGTTCCCATTTGACAATTTCCACACAAATTGTTCAGTGGCATTAGTTACATTTATCACAATGTGTCAGCATTCTTTTAATTTTGTTCTGTCCCATTCCCAGTACTCTTGTTTCCCTGCCCCTTTATCTTCTCATCTTTGCCTTTGAGTAATTGTTGACCTTTTGGCCTCATGCTTATGAGTTTTACGTAGAACACCAATCTTATGGGCAATATTTCTTTATTTTATGTGCCACTCTGCTGTTTGCTAAAAAGTGGTCCTGGGATCAGCTTAGTTCTAGGTTTAAAGAGTATTTCAAGGCAACAGTCTCATGGAGTCCTCTTTTCTCTACTGTTCTAGTTTTGTCTGGCTTTTTTAAAAAAGAAAAAGAAGAAGAAGAAGAAGAATTTAAGTTCTGTTTGACATTTTTCTCCTAGTCTAACCAGAACCATCTATTATGACGTCAGTCAGAACAGTCAGTGGTGGTAGCTGGGTACCATCTTGTTCTTCTGGTCCTAGAGTAGATGAGATCATGTAGACCTGTTTTTATTCTGAGCTTTTAGATACTTTTTTTAGTGTTTTGTTCCTGG
>NW_006924462.1:11727-12846 GCF_000298275.1 Orycteropus afer afer
ATGGCCAACTTTGTCTCCCCTACTTTGCTCATGTTGTCAGAAGGGACTATTCCCTGGGGAAGGATATCATGCTTGGTAAAGTAGGAGGTGAGCAAAAGCAGGGAAGATCCTCAGCAAGATGGATCGACAGGATGGCTGCAATGATAGGCTCAACTGTAGCAAGGATTATAAAGATGGTGCAGGGCCGGGGAATGTTTTGTTTTGTTCTGTTGCATGTGGGGTCGCAATGAGTCAGAGTCAACCTGACAGCACCTATCATAACATAACAATGGTTGGAAAATCAAAGAGGAAGAGCATGCTTGACATTTCTCAAGCTAAAAGAACTGAAGAAAAAAATCAAGCCTCGAGTTGAAGTATCGAAGGATTCTATGGGCAAATTACTGAACGATTCAGGAAACATCAAATGATGGAAGGAATACACGAAGTCACTGTACCAAAAATAATTGGTTGACATTCCTCCATTCCAGGAGATAGCATATGATCAAGAACCAATGGTACTGAAGGAAGAAGTTGAAGCTACACTGAAGGAATTGGTGAAAAAACAAGGCTGCAGGAATTGATGGAATTAAGATGTTTCAACAAACAGATGCAGCACTGGAAGCATTCATTCATTTATGCCAAGAAATTTGAAAGAGAACTAACTGACTAACCAGCTGGAAGAAATCCATATTTGTGCCTGTTAAAAGAAAGGTGATCCAACACAATGTAGAAATTATTGAATAATATCATTAATATCACCTGCAAGTAAAATGCTGAAGATAATTTCAAAAGAGCTGAACAGAAGATTTCAAAGAGCAGCTTGAGAAAACAAAGGCAATTATTATAATGAAATGTGCAAAGATCTGGAGTTAGAAAACCAAAAGGACAAACACACTCAGCATTTCTCAAGCTGAAAGAACTGAAGAAAAAAATTTAAGCCTCAAGCTGCAGTATTGAAAGATTCTATGGGGAATATATTGAATGATGCAGGAAACATCAAAAGAAGATGGAAGGAATGCACAGAGTCACTGTACGAAAAAGAACTGGTCAATGTTCATCCATTTCAGGAGGTGACATGATCAAGAACCATTGATACTGAAGGAAGGATGAAAAACAAGGCTCCAGGAATTGATGGAATAC
>NW_006924462.1:13291-14084 GCF_000298275.1 Orycteropus afer afer
AATTATGTGGATCATAACAAATTATGGATAACATTGAGAAGAATGGGAATTCCAGAACAGTTGATTGTACTCATGAGGAACTTGTACATAGACCAGGAGGCTGTGACTCACACAGAACAAGGGGATACTGCATGGTTTAAAATCAAGAGGAGAGTGTGTTAAGGTTGTATTCTTTCACCATACTTACTCAATCTGTATGCTGAGCAAATAATCCAAGAAGCTGGACTATATGAAGAAGAAGGTGACATTAGGATTGGAGGAAGACTCATTAACAACCTGCGATATGCTGACAACACAACTTTGCTTGCTGAAAGTGAAGATGACCTGAAGCACTTTCTGATGAAGATTGAAGAATACAGTCTGCAGTATGGATTACATCTCAATATAAAGAAAACAAAACTCCTCACAACTGGACCTATAAGCAGCATCACAATAAATGGAGAAAAGATTGAAGTTGTCAAAGACTTCATATTACTTGGTTCTATAATCAGCAGCAATGGAAGCAGCAGTCAAGACATCAGACAGCATATAGCATTGAGCAAGTCTGCTGCAAAAGACCTCTTTCAAGTACTGAAGAGCAAAGATATTTCCTTGGAGACTAAGGTGAACCTGACTCAAGCCATGGTATTTTCAATCGCTTCATATGCATGTGAGAGCTGGATGTGGATAAGGAAGACTGAAGAAGAGTTGATGCTTTTGAGTTGTGGTGCTGGCGAAGAATGCTGAATGTACCATGGACTGCTAAAAGAACTAACAGATTCATCCTGGAAGAAGTGTAGCCAGAGTACTCCTT
>NW_006924463.1:0-608 GCF_000298275.1 Orycteropus afer afer
ATAAATTAAGGCCCCTAAATTTTCCCCTAGTTTTCCCTTGAGGAAGTTTATAGTTTTAGGTTTCACTTTAAGTCTTTGATCCATCTGTAGTTAGTTTTTATTTATGGTGTGAGGTACAGACCTTGTTTCATTTTTCTGAAAATGGATATCCAATGTTGCAAACACCTTTTGTTAAACAGACAATCTCTTCCCCATTCAATGAAGTTTGGCCCTTTGTCAAAGATCAGCTGACCATAGGTTGATGGATCTATTTCTGGGTTCTCAGTTCCATTCCATTGGTCTATGTGTCTGTGGTTGTACCAGTTCCAGGCAGTTTTGACTACTGTGGCTGTATAGAAGATTTTGAGATCCAGCAGTGTGAGACCTCCTACTTTGTTCTTCTTCAATAATGCTTTGAAAAGAGGCCTCTTTTCTTTCCATATAAAGTTAATGATTGGTTTCTACATTTTTAGGTTTGTTTGAGTACAGTTCTTCATAGTATCCTGATATTATCTTTTTATTTCAGTTGGTTCTGTTGTGATATCCACAATATATTTCCTATTAATGTTATTTGTATTCTCTCCCTCTATTCCTTTGTTAAATTTGCCAGTGGTTTGCCAATTTTATTA
>NW_006924463.1:1713-2802 GCF_000298275.1 Orycteropus afer afer
TTTTTTTATCCAGTCTATGGTTATCTGTCTCTTGAGTGGTTCTTTTAATACATTGACATTCAGTATTGATGAGTATGAATTTGTTGCTGTCATTTTCTTGTGTCTTTTTGTGCTGTTCTTAGTTTCTTTGTTCCATATAATTTTCTGTGCTGAGCTCATTTTGTTTATGAATCTTATCATTTCCTTCATTGTTTTTGTTTTAGCATTTGCTAAATATTTGTCTTGATCCTCTTTTTTATTGTGATGTGAAGGTTTATCATTTTTCTTTGAGATTCCACTGTGATTTATAATTTTCTCCCTGAGTTTACAACAGTCCATTCTATTTTACAACTCTCTTGACTTTCTCAACATTTAGAAGTTCTGTAACTACACTATTTTTTCCCTCTTTTTGGTTTGTAGTTTATCTCATTTACCACTTGATGTCTTTGGCTCACTGTTTACAATTTTGTAAGCTTATTTTACTTTCAATACTTCCATAATTTGGTTAGTTTCTGGGTTATGTCATCACGTGTATTAATGATTGGTTATTGTTTGCTATTATTTGTTCTCTGTTCCAAGGATTCCCTTTAGTATTTCTTGCAAGGTTGGTCTGGTTTTAACAAATTACTTTAATTTCTGCTTATCTGGAAATCTCTTAATTTCACCATCATATTTGAGGGACAATATTACTGGGCATGTAATTGTTGGTTGGAATTTTTTCTCTTTCCAGGTTTTATATATATATCCATCCCATTACCTTCTCATCTGAATGATTTCTGCTGAGAAATCAGAACTTATTCTTACTGATTGCTTTTTGTAGGTAACTCTTTGATTTTCCCATGGTACTTTCAGGATTCTTTTTTTGTCTTTGGTTTTGGTGAGTTTGATGTTGACATGTCTTAGTGATTTTCTTTTGGGGTTTATCCCATTTGGGGTTTGTTGGACTTCTTGGATGGATAGATTCTCATCTTTCATCATATAAGGGAAGTTCTTTTCCAGGAAATCTTAGAGAATTTTCTCAGTGGTTTACTTTTTCACTTCATTTTGTAAAATTCTGATTACAAGTATATTATTCCTTTTGATGGTATCCCACATGAACCTTAGGCTGTT
>NW_006924463.1:6266-7625 GCF_000298275.1 Orycteropus afer afer
TACTTAAACATCCAAGTTACAAATTAAGTACAGTTTTCTTTTTTTTAATTGCCTTTTCACTTTTTTCGGGACTAGGATTGTTTGTGCTTGTTCTAGACACATTTGTTCTTGTCAGGGTGACGTCAGCTCCTGACATTTGGCTTCCCTGCGTAGCCATCATATAAATCTGCACATGAACACTCCGCCTTCCTTAAATCAACGGCAAGGAAATATTTTGGAGGAAAGGCAGTTCTGTTATTTTCCCTGCCTTTCCTCCATACATAACGAACTTTTGTGACACCCAATGAACATACCAATAGATAGAATTAGGCAATCTTTTATGTATACGTAGTTCTTTGTTTTCAAAGCACAAAATGCTTATCTAGGTCTGTTTTTATTCCATATTTTAACTCATAATTATTTGTCATGACTTGTAAACTCAAAAGAGTGTAACCCACCATGTATATTAGCTAAAAGAACATGTTAATAAATTTAGGGTATATCACTATTTTTAGGGGTTCTCAGCTTAGCATGATTGAAATTTTGGACTGGAAATATTTGTTGTTGTGGGAGGTTTCCCTGTGTATTGTAGGGTATTTTGCTTTATCTCTGGCCTCCAAGAAGTGTTATCAGCAGCATCCCCATTCTATTTATGCCTAAATAAATAAATAAAAGTCTCTAAGCATTGTCCTAAGTCCCGTGAAAGGCATAATAGCCCCTCATTGTGAGTCATTGATGTAGAAAATTGAAGAAAGGGAATTTAAAACATAATAATGAATGTAATACCATGCATTTATTTTTTTTAAAACATTTTATTATAAGCTGCTCAGTAAGTTTTATTACTTAAAGCGATTATAAAGTTTTTAGTTCAGGTCAGAAATAAGACTATTCTAATACACTGAAATTACTCACTACATTTAATATAAGTGCCTAATTCAGACTTCAGAAGGAACTACATATGCTTATCCGATAAACAAAAAGATTTGAATACAAAGAATATTTTCATTGGTAATGCTCTTTGTAAATGTACAAAGGGATATTTGTCCCTTTGGTATATGAATCTCAATAGCAGCAGTGTTTTTTGAGGACAGACTTCACACAGCAAACCTAGAATGGATACACCCGCCAATCCTTGATGGAAAAGTTTGATTGTTTGAGACTTTAATATTAATACTGATTTAATTTAATAGCATGACTTTGGCATATTAACTTTGTGCACTTTGGAGAAAATCCACTAGTTACTACTGAATTTTAATTAAATAAGTTAGCAATAGAGAAATTTTATTCTCTGTCCTTCTGTTTAGATCATTCTAACTAAATCATTGTATTTAGATCATTCTGACAAATTCAGAAATATATCACTTCATACATTCCATGTTC
>NW_006924463.1:8810-10035 GCF_000298275.1 Orycteropus afer afer
ATATATATATATATATTTGGCATGTTCATCAGAAATACATTGATAGCATAGATTAAATAATTTTCTGAAGTTATATATGTATTCAACCAATGAATTAGTAGAATTTATGCTAAATATTACATGAATAAGTTCACATTTTAATTACAGCCTTATTAGAAATTGGATTGTGGCTCCTCAAAAAAAGCATATATCAACTTGGCCAGGCCATGATTTTCACTATTATATAATTATCATATATAATAAGAAAAGAACAGATTGAGGAGTCAGCCACAGTGACCCAAGTGAGGAGAAAGAACCCAGGTCACACCCCTCAAGCAGCAAGGTGAGAGAGCAGGGAGAGGCCAAAAAAGACAAAGGTGACCAGAACAGATTGAGGAGTCAGCCACAAGGATCCAGGTAAGGGTGGTTGGAGGGGTTTCCAACAGCTAAGGGAGACAAACATGTCTGTCAGTTTGTTCTACTGTGGTGACATGTTACTGTGAGTCTTGCAGCTGTGCCACTGGTGGTTCAAATCCATTGGTGTGCACATGGTACACAGGTTATCAGCCTGGCTTGTAGACTGAGACAGACTAGGAAGAAGGAAGAGGCCATCCACTTCTCAAAGAATTGGCCAGGGAAAACCTTATGAATAGCAGAGAAACAAGAAACACTGTATGATACATTACTGCACAAATTTACAAATAGTCTGGAAACATTGTCCAATACAGAGGATGAAGATGAGTCACTTAGCTAAGAAAGCTCTCAAAGTAGGACTGGGCAAGAGCTACATTATCAGAGCAAAATCAGCCTTACTCATACGGATAAGGTCAAACTTTAGAGACCTCCGTTTGCTGACCTGGCACCATTCAAATTGAGGATAAACAGTGACAAATACCCATTAATAATTGGAACATGAAATGTATGAAGTATGAATCTAGAAAGTTTGCAAGTTGTCAAAAATGAACTGGAATGCATAAAGTTTGATATCCTAGGCATTAGTGCACTGAAATGGACTGGTTTTGGCCATTTTGAATCAGAGAACCATATGATCTACTATGTTGGGAACGACAGTTTAAAGAGGAATGGTGTGACATTCATCATCATGAAGGATGTTTCAAGATCTGTCCTGAAGTGCAGTGCTGTCAGTGATAGGATAATACCCATATGCCTACAAAGAAGACCCGTTAATATGACTATTATTCAAATTTATGCACCAATTACCAAAGCCAAAGATGAGGAAATTGAA
>NW_006924463.1:12460-13017 GCF_000298275.1 Orycteropus afer afer
CTATATGCTGAGCAAATAATCCGAGAAGCTGGACTATATGAAGAAAAATGTGGCATCAGGATTGGAGGAAGAATCATTAACAACCTGAGATACGTTGATGACACAACTTTGCTTGCTGAAAGTAAGGATGGCTTGAGGCACTTACTGACGAAGATTGAGGAACACAGTCTGCAGTATGGATTACATCTCAATACAAAGAAGATAAAAATCCTCACAAATGGACCAATAAGCAGCATCGTGATAGATGGAGAAAAGATTGAGGTTGCCAAAGATTTCACATTGCCTGGTTCTACAATTGACACCAATGGAAGCAGCAGTCAGGACATTAGATGACGTGTAGCAATGGGCAGGTTAGCTGCGAAGGAACTCTTTCAAGTGCTGAGGAACAAGAGATGTCTCCTTGAGGACTAAGCTGTGTCTGACACAGGCCATGATATTTTCAGTTGCCTCGTATGCATATGAAAGCTGGACAATGAATAAGGAAGACCAAAAAAGAGTTGATGCTTTTGAGATGTGGTGCTGGCGAAGAATGTTGAAGTTACCCTGGACTGCTAAAA
>NW_006924463.1:13837-14369 GCF_000298275.1 Orycteropus afer afer
ATGACTTTATACCTGCTAATAGCATCTGTCTCAGTTTAGAGCCTTCCCTTGAAACAGAGTTAAGCCATGTAGATGGGAGTATTGCTTACTATGATACACCCTGTCTTAGTTAGCTAATGCAACTGTAACAGAATTACCACAAATAGGTAACTTTCATGAACATAAGTTTTTCTCACAGTTTCAGAAGCTAGACATCCAGATTCAGGGCACTGGTTCTAGGGGAAACCTCTCTTTCTGTTGGCTCTCGTGGAAAATCCTTTTCTCAACTTCTCTAGCCCCTCTGTTTCTTGGTTGCCTGTGGATCTTCATGTGGCATCTATCTTTCCCCTGTTTATGCTTAAACAAATTCAAGTTGAAGTTAAAGACAATTAAAACAAGTCCAAGAGAGCCAAAGTATGATCTTGAATAGACCGCTCCTGAATTTAGAGGTCATCTAAAGAATAGATTTGATGCATTGAACACCAATGACCAAAAGCCAGATGAATTATGGGAAGATATCAAGAACATTATCCATGAAGAAAACAAGAGATCA
>NW_006924464.1:0-692 GCF_000298275.1 Orycteropus afer afer
TGCTCATCAAAAGATTTACCCAAAAGGGTAAAAAGAGAACCTACAAAATGGTAGAAAATATTTGCCTATGACATATCTGACAAAGGACTTATCCTCAAAATCTATAGAAAACTTCTACACCTCTACACCAAAAAGACAATCCAATTCAAAAATGGACAAGAAACATGAACAGACACTTCACTAAAGACAATATGCTGGTGGCCAACAAACACATGAGGAATTTCTTACAATCTTTAGTCATTAGAGAGATGCAAATCAAAACATAGATGAGATATCATCTCACCCCAGCAATAATAGCTAAGTTCAACAGGATAGAAAATAACAAGTGCTGGTGAAGTTGTGGAGAGATTGGAACTCTTGTGCGCTGCTGGTGGGATTGTAAAATGGTACAACTACTGTGGCATGCAGTATGGCATTTCCTTAAAAAACTGAAAATAGAAACACCATTTGACCCAGCAATTCCATTACTAAGAATATATCTTAAAGAGATGAGAGGCTGGACATGAAATGAGATATGCACACCCATGCTCATTGCAGCACAATTTACTATAGCAAAGAGATGGAAACAACCTAAATGCCCATTAATGGATGAATGGACAACCAAATTATGATGCATTCACACATTAAAGAACAATGAAAGATATGCAAATCATCTCACAGTGTGGATGAGTCTGGAGGACATTTTGCTGAGT
>NW_006924464.1:792-1487 GCF_000298275.1 Orycteropus afer afer
ACAGCAGTTCACATATACTTTGTCTCATGTCATTGACCACAGTTTACCACAATGCAACAGCTCCCCTCCCATTTCTTCCCAATAGTTACCACTTCCCAATGTTCATCCCTCCATACTCTCCTGCCCCCTGAGCTCTCTCCCTGTGCATAAGCAGCCCTTCCTTCTCCCATGGTTGTTCTCTCCAGGGCATGTGTCTACTTGAGGTAAATGTTTAACTCACTTGCCTGTTCTTTGTTTGGGTGGAAACCACAAGTGTGGGTCAATTCCAGACCTGAAGGGCAGCTTGCAGCCATAGTCTCAGTGGTTCCACCAGACAACGAAATTTTTTCAGGACGTGGAAAAACCAATTACTAAGTTCATATGGAAAGGAAAGAGACCTCAGATAAGCACAGCAGTTCTGAAGAACAGAGTGGGAGGTCTCACACTCCTGGATCTTAAAACCTACTATACAGCTACAGTAGTCAAAACAGCATGGTATTGTTACAATGACAGACAGATAAACCAATGGAACAGAATAAAAATCCCAGATATAGACTCATCCATGTATGGATAGCTGATCTTTGACAAAGGTCCAAAACTCATGAAATGGGAAGAGACAGCCTCTTTAACAAATGATGCTGGCAAAACTGTATATCCACCTGCAGAAAAATGAAACAAGACCCATACCTCACCCCATACACAAAAACAAACTCAAG
>NW_006924464.1:3765-4594 GCF_000298275.1 Orycteropus afer afer
AAGGGAACTCACTTTGTAGGTTTCCAGGGTGGGGAATCAAGGGAAGAGATTAATTTCTAGCTAGTGGTGGCCACACACTGACATGAGTGTGTGGGG
This sequence comes from Orycteropus afer afer, assembly GCF_000298275.1. NCBI lineage: Eukaryota > Metazoa > Chordata > Mammalia > Tubulidentata > Orycteropodidae > Orycteropus > Orycteropus afer. Next base: position 3,862 of record NW_006924464.1, read on the forward strand.
GGAAATGGTATAGAAAAAGTCTGTGACCACCATGATAACGTTGGGTAAAGGTAGGACACTGAATTGTGCATATAAGATATAGATGATGGATGCTAATACCAAACAGTATATCCACAATATTGCATTGCCATTAACACCAAACACCAGGCTACAGATAAATACATAACATCTGAGAAGATCAGATGGACGTCAGTGAAGAGGATTATACTCTAGACCAAGGATAGACTCGATTCAGCTGAGGCTAATCTTGCGCAGATACCAGTGATACAAAGTAGCCACAATCAGTACAGAAACAACAGAAGACAGACATGGAGCAATCCCTCACTGACACCCAGACACTGTGGGAGAGAGATCCAATGGGCCTATCAATTCAGGAGCATAATATTGGGGGACACCAGACTCAATTGGCACAACAAAATACATAAAAATCTTTTTCCATAGCCTACATTGGTGAGGGTGGTGTGAGAGGTTTCCAACAGGGAGACAAACTTGTCTGTTGGTTTGTCCTACTGTCATGACGTGTTGATGTGAGTTTTGAGGCTGAGGCACTGGTGTTTATAACCCAGAAGGATGCACATGGTGCAAAGGTATCATCCCAGCTTACAGAGTGATACAGACTAGGAAGAAGGAAGAGGCCATCCACTTCTCAAATAATTGGCCAGGAAAAACCTTATGAATAGCAAAGAAACACTGTTTGATACATTACCACACAACTTTATGAATAGTCTGGTTA
>NW_006924464.1:6529-7044 GCF_000298275.1 Orycteropus afer afer
AACTGGGGTCTTAAAAGCTTTCAAGTGGCCATCTAAGATGCAGCTAATGGTCTTGTATCATTGGAAGTGAAGAAGAGTGCAAAAAACCCAGGGCACTTGGAAGCAAACAGCTCTAGGACACAATGGACCTTGAGACCAGCAGAATTAGGTGGTGCCCAGATACCAATGCCAACCACTTGGGAAGGGGTCAAAACTGGAGATCCTGGATAGAGTGGGAGGAAAAACATGGAACAGAATACAAAAATACAATATTGACCAGAATTACTGGTCAGATGGGTCTGGTGAGACCCTCAACATTATGGCCCTGGGACCCACTTCAGGCATGGAATGAAACTCACTCCCAGGGGATGGCTCTTAGCTCAAGAGTAAACAAGATGTACATGCAGACCACTCAAGCCAGGGTGATGCACCTACATACTCTATGGAGATGCTTCCCTTGGAGCAATTGACCATGGGGCACCAGAGGAGCAACATTCACATGGAGGAAATGCAGGACTCACAGGAGTGCATAACTA
>NW_006924464.1:7823-8824 GCF_000298275.1 Orycteropus afer afer
TTACTTTCCCTCCATGTCAAAGGAAGAAAAATTCCTTTAAAATCATCATAAGCTTTGCTGAATGGATCTTGTGTATAAGGAAAACAGTGTTCTAATTATTCTACAGATTATATGGCCCCTTGGTCTGAAGCATCTGCTCATGGATTCCTCCACTGGTTCAGGTCTGGGTGTTTATTATTCACCTATCTCCTTAACTACAAAGTTTCCTCAAGTAGTGTCTGCAAGAAAGAATGAGGCATTTTTTTAGCTTCAAGTCTGCAGAGCAATAATGGCTATAGGTTCAAGCATGACTGTTTCTTTGTGCCCTCGTACAATAGGTAAATAGGGTGAATATGACTTTGGAATCTGGAAAAATGATAAATTTAAAATATAAACATTTTGAAATTTCTGAAGAACATGAAAGGTCTAACTCTATTTGTAAAACAGCCCTTGGGGATAGCCCCAAAGGTTTCATGGAATTTTTGGCCCAGCAGTAGGTAGAGCTGCATGTGTTTAAAAAGAAAAACAAAACAAAACAAAAAACCCCACCGACAACAAAAACAATCAAGACTTTGCTTCAAATAACACTTTAAGCCTTCTTAGCCATTACTGTGAATTTCACTTGTGAATCCTATTTCTAATCTTATTTGCCTACTTCTGATTTAACTCATTATTAATTACTTGGTAGAAGCAGATGGCATTCTCACTTATCATTGAAATTTTCTCTGTTATATTATGTGAAAAACATCAATATTGAGGACAGACTTAATTTTTAGCAACTTAATTATAAGATTCTGGATTTATTTAATTCAGTCAAGTTTTGGACATGTGCTTAATGGGTTCCTGCTAAGAGTCAGACACTGTCAGACACTAAAGATGATTCAGACACAGATCCCACTCTTAAAAAACTGACATCACATCTTGGGGAGAAATGACATGAATATAAATAAATACCAAGTAAAATGTCCTAAGTGCCCTAAGAAAAGTCTAGATAAAATGTGCATTTATATTATTTGATATGC
>NW_006924464.1:8924-9629 GCF_000298275.1 Orycteropus afer afer
TAAATAAATGCAAAGTAAAATCTCCCAAGTGCCCTAAGAAAAGTCTAGATAAAATGTGCATTTATATTATTTGATATGCAAGACCTGTACAGTTCCTCAGATTGTCACTCTTTACTTGCTACCTAGGGCACCTGACTTTAGCTACACATCTTTGGATATCGACAAGTTCAAATCTTACTTCTAACCCTTTACAGCCATATGGCCTTGGGCTGCTCATTTATATTCACTGAACTTCAGCATCCTCGTTTATAGAATGAGATTAATAATACCTCAGGTAATGAAGATGAAGATGACATGAGATAATACACATAGTATAAAATGTGCTTGGCCCATAATAAGCACATCGATGCCCTTCCCTTGTTTCATTGCTCCAAAAACTGACCACACAAATGTAAATATGCTAATGTGTGAATGAATACTTATTAGGAAGCCGATGGAAGAAGTAGGAAGTCATATCTTCCAGTGTGAGAGTATAGGAACTTTATGAAATATTTAAAACATGAGGCCTTCCCTGACTGCAATACATACAAATAGCAACATAGTGTTGTGGGTTCAGAAGAAATTGATGACCACTATAATGTCCAGGATTTGGAAGAGTCTTTATTCGGCTATAGCCGGCTTCAGGGAACTAAAGTGATCTCCTCAACTGCAGCCCCGAGTCTGATTTCAGGCAGGTTTATGTAGCTTAGGACTGCAAACAGGCAA
>NW_006924464.1:9927-12472 GCF_000298275.1 Orycteropus afer afer
CCATGAGTTTTATAGCCCCAATCCTATTTTGTATGAATTTGATTAGGGCATTGAGTATGCAGGATCCAATAATGAGGGTGAGTAGAAGTAACATTAGTGCACCTATTAGGCTGGTGACAAGGGTTGTTGCCCACGGAGACCAGTCAAATAAATTTTGGTACCAATCTTTGTTTGAGTCTAGATTATCTTGTCTTTCTTTTACACTTTTCCATACTAGCACTAGTGTTTCTTTGATTACTCCTATTTTATTAGTATAGAAACAACATTCTTCCCCTAGGACAGCACATAGTCCACCCTGGTTTAAGAACAGCAAGTCTTGTCCTTTTCTATTGTAAGGCCACTTCAGCCAGGGATTTTACTTGTTCTGAGAGTTCTGAAATAGAGAACTCTAGGTGCTTAAATTTAGGTTGATGCTTTGGGCTAGTCCTCTCAAGTCCTGATCTTGGGTGATAAGGGCTGAGATTCCTGTGGCTGCAGATCCTGCAATTCCCAATCCCAAAAGTAGAGGAATTAGTATAGGAACTCTTTTATGCCTAGGGTATTCTGGGGCTGTTAATAAAGTTAGGCCCTGGTCTCCTTCATATACATCAATTCGGGATAACACATATACTAAGGTGCAAAACACTGGTTTTGCAGAAATACTAAATGCATAAGTGGATAGACAGGTGTCTAGGTCAAATGAGCAAGAAAACCAAGTGCTTTGGTGGCATGGATATACATAGAGGTTTCATTGTATGTCATAACAATGGACTGGTTACAATAGGCAGTAAATCAGGATTTCTCAATACATTATAATGAAGAGAAATAAAACAATTCCCAGTTCCCTGTAAGTCTCATAACATAAGGTCCATCTTATGAGAAATACACTCTATGTTAGAAAAGGAAGATATAGATTGGACTCCTAAACCCACATAAAAGGGGGTTTTGGGTTAAGGCACAGCCAGCAATGGTGAGCTAACTCGGGATTTGAGTTGTTTAAGACGGCAAGGGTGCTAGACAATAAATGGAACAAGGGGATCTCAAAACACACATGATCAGTAGGATTAAATGGGGCGGTTGCATTTGTGAAAGTCTTAGCTTAAGGGGATGTTTCAGATTCTTGAAGGCCTGCTATTGGGAGTTGGGAGGTGCTGGCTTCAGATGTGTGTGATGAATCCACAGTGTGAGGCCAGGTCCTCCACTTCCGAGGCTGTGGGTGTAGTCAAAACTAGAGTGCAAGATCCCTTCCATTGTGAGGTTAATCCTGTAGCAATGTATCCTTTCATAGGAACTAGTTCCACAGCTGATAATGGTGTAAAAGTCAGGATCCAATCTCCTGGATGGAATCTATGCAGGGAGTATCTGTAGGACACAACAACCTGCTGGAAGTAAACTGATTAATAATTTTTAGTGTTGCAGACAAAGTTTGTACATGTTTTAAAACATTTAATTCTTTAACAATTGTAAGGTCTCCCTTTCCTGCATAACTAGGATGCCAACACTCTAGAAAATGGTCTCCCATATAACGTTTAATATGGGCTTAACTTAAGCCTGCTTCTGGGGGCAACCCAGACCCATAATATGGTGATAAGTAAAAGTTTTATCTAAGACAATTTGGTCTCTTGGCACATCTTCGTCAATGTCTGCTTAAACCTGTGTTTCATTTTCTCAATTTTTCTTGTCAATAGGCTAGTCCTGTTACTTGTTGGACTTTTTGAGATGCAAATGTTCCCTCATAATTATTTTGAACTGAGATTTGTAAACTAAACTGGGGATAATTTTAATAGAGTTTACTCACGTCTGCTGCTTTTCCGTACTGCAGGGAAATGTTTTCACCCATCCAGTGAAGGTATCTATAAATACTAACAGGTACTTGATTTCTTGGTGTTATAAATTTTACCTACCCGTGCTCACATACACTCAGTCCTCTTGTTTGAATTCCTCTTATCACTGGAGGTAGACTGCACTTTGAATTGTTTCTGGTATAGGTTAAGTAGTTTTGTGTAACCTTTTGGATGATTTTCTACAGATCCAGTCCTGCAATAAGTTTACTCAGTAAGTATACAGGGCATCTTTTCCCATAACAAGTTCTGGTTGTAGTGACAGGTCTGGCAGTAGCTTCTGTAGTCCATAGCAGCAGATAATTGCAGAAGGTTATCTGTGAGGCCCATACCTGGTTGAGATTAATATTCACCTGGAGTTTGTTAGCTGAGAAAGTAACTTGAGTATTTAATTTGGTTATTAAGTCTTAATTCCAACAGAGGAATAGGGTATTCAGATATGTATAAAAACTTCAAGCTAGTACAGTACTCCCAATCTGGCATTCAAGAGGTTGAAGAAAATTTTTACATTACTGAAATTCCAGTAATACTCGTGGTTTTTTTTAGGGACCGAGGGCCCTTGGGTGTATTTAGGACTGAGGTTTCCCCTGTGTCCAGTAGAGATTTGATGTGCTGTTTTCCCACCATTATTGTTACGCAAGCTCCTTGTAGGAGATAGGAATTTGTTCAGTCTGCAATGGAGCACCTGGGCCCCATCATTCTTGATTGCTGTTAGCTGTGCTTAT
>NW_006924464.1:13033-14993 GCF_000298275.1 Orycteropus afer afer
TGCTTTGGGGCCCCCATTGTTGGAGCCATATGACAATGTCCTCCAACCTTGTTCGGTCCTCTGGATTACTGGGATTCCACTCTGTATCTGTTCCTGATGGTTGTGGCTCTTGGTTAGGTTTTTAGGCGGGAGGTTATGAAGTCTTTTGGATTCTGCTCTGGTTTCCTCTGATAACATCCGCCTTTCTTCAGGGGCAAGGTAGTTAATAACAGACTAATGCAAATCACCCAAGGTAAATGGTACCTGAGTCTAAACAAAACCTTGTAGGGACTTGCTGGAATATTCCCCTTTGTCTCAGAAAACAGCAAGGGGAAGCACCCATTTGAAAACACTGGGTGCATTAAAGGATCTGGAACTCAGATTGAACTCTTGAAATCCTGGACTCACAAATGAGACAGGAAGCTGGATCTGCAAACAGAAAGGCTAATAAAGAGAAACATGTGCATGCACTGTTCTCAGAAGAGAACAATCTGAAAAAGTAAAAACACAGATCCTTGTTATTTCTGACATGGGAAAAAGACAGATTAAAGAGTACAATTTAGACTAGAACTCAAAGAATTGGCTTACATCCCTTTTCAGAAGTGTATAAAAATAAAGTTGCAGCTCACATCAGGGCTGCAGTCTTGTATCGTCTATGTGTGTGTTTGTCTCTTTGTGTCTCATTTCACTTATCTGGTCTGCAACATTTGGCACCCAATGTGGAGCACACAGCGAGGTAAGTGAAACCGGAGAGGGATCAACTTCAGGTAAGCAGAATATCGTGACTGTTGAATATCTGGCAATATGGGGAATAACATTTCTATAGTTACTGAAGAATATTTGCAACTGTTAAAAGGTTTATTACATTCAGTGGGATTCCCTGTAAAAGATAAAACTTTGCATGAATTGTTTGAACTTATTCAGAAGTATTGTTATTGGTTTCATTTTCAGCCTCAGGTACAATTAAATAGAAAAATTTGGCAACAAGTAACAAAGGATTTATGTTTAACTCATCAAAGAGGTGATGATATACCGCTAAGACTATGGTCTATATGCAATGCAATTACCCAAGCATTAGAATTGCTTGAAAGAGATTCAGAAAAAGGCGATGGACCATTAACTAATAAAGTGGATTGTGCCACTCCATTACCAGATTTTTCTGAACATGCATATGATGAAGTTGGAAATAGCCCCGATTTTCCTCCTCCTCCTGATGATGTGTTTAGGGACTCTTTTTCTCAGACATCTGATACATTACAAGGAAACCCTTCTAATGAAGATATCAAAATGAAAAAGTTAATTTCTCCAATGAAGCAATTTTTATCTAAAGCAAATGAAAAAGAGGTTAAACCCTCCGCTCCTCCTGTGCCAATATTTAATTATCCTACGTTTGTTCCACCTCCTCCTCCATTTACGGTGGCAGGAAAAAAAATTATTTTCCCTGAGTCTCAGACTGATGAAAAAGGACATCCTTCTGCTGATAAAGATCCCCTTGAATTTTCTTTGTTCCCTGTAACTCGACAACATTTTCCTCCTAATGCTCAGTACCCTCATGGAGGATGGAATGTTAATTATCAGACTTTGACTTTTAAAGTCTTGAAAGATATAAAATATGCAGTTCAAAATTATGGTCCACAGTCTTCATTTGTCCTAGGACTCTTGCAATCTTTAGCTAGTGAGCAGTTATTACTAACTGCCGATTGGAAGACAATTTGTAAAACAGTACAAGAAGGACCACAATGGTTATAATTGAAAAGTTGGTGGTGTGAAGAAGCCACCATCCAAGCTAGGAAGAATGCCCCACAAAGCCCTCCTGGGGCTAAAGAGGAGGAGTTAACCAGCACCAGCACTGGAGCTTTTCCTTCTTTGCAAGCTCAAGCAGCCTCTGATGAATTGGCACTTACCCAAGTGAAAATGATAGTTTTAAAATCATGGATGAGCAGTTCCGGCAAGACCCTCTTCAACAAAGAAAAGGGAAACC
>NW_006924464.1:15128-15689 GCF_000298275.1 Orycteropus afer afer
CCCTCTTCAACAAAGAAAAGGGAAACCAATTAACACAGACACAGAAGATAATCTTGGACCCCTGAGCCTTGAAGGGAAGGATATAGAATTGGACTTAACCCCAATGAGCAGAAGAATTTGCTTGAAAATACCAAAAAAAAGGAGACATACGGAGCTGCGGTCTGACAGCGAACTGAGTGGCCCTGACAATACAGGCGGCTCTGAGATTCCTGACTGGTGGTAAGACCGAAGAAATAACCTAAAAATCACCCTGCTAGCCAGGGACTGCATGGACTGTGCATGGTGGCTGGGGAACAAACAGAGAAGGTGAAAAGAAAGGTGGGCTGAGTTGTGGACTTTTGCCAGCCTGGAGATGCTGCCATTTTGTAGGTTTAAAAAGCGGCTTGACTATTTTGGATATATAAAGGGACAACAATCTCGCACATTGCTGTGGTGGTAGGACTTAAGAATTAACCTAAAAATCACCCTGCTAACCAGGGACTGCACAAACTGTGCATGGTGGGTGGGGAACAAATGGAGAAGGTGAAGAGAAAGGTGGGCTGAGCTGTGGACTTTTGCCAG
>NW_006924465.1:0-2030 GCF_000298275.1 Orycteropus afer afer
AAAATAAAGGAAAATAATCACATGACCATATCAGTAGATGCAGAAAAGGCATTTGATAAAATGCAACATTCATTCCTGATTTTAAAAAAAATCTCAGAAAAATAACAATAGAAGGGAAATTCCTCAACATAATAGAGGGCATATGCAAAACAAATAGACAACATTATCTTCAATGGAGAGAGACTGAAACCATTCCCCTTGTGAACAGGAACCAGACAAGGTTGCCCTCTATCTCCACTTCTATTTAACATTATATTGGAAGTCCTAGCCAGGGCAATAAGGCAAGAAAGGGAAACTAAAGGCATCTAAATGGTAAGAAAGAAGTAAAACAATCCATATTTGCTGATGATATGATCCTATATATAGAAAACCCAAGAAACTCAGCAAGAAAACTACTGAAACTTACTGAAAAATTTAGCATAATGGCAGGATACAAAATCAACATACAAAAATCATTGGATTCCACTACACCAGCAGAGGTCTCTGAAAAGGAAATAAGGAAATCTATACCATGTACAATAGCTACCAGAAAGATGAGATACTTGGGAATAAATCTTATCAGGGACACAAAAGACCTTTACAAAGAAATCTACACAACACTACTTCAAGAAACTATAAGAGATCTACATAAACAGAAGAACATACTATGCTCATGGATAGGAAGATGAACATTGTGAAAATGTCAATATCACCCAAAGCAATCTATACATTCAATGCAATCCCAATCCAGATTCCATCATCATTCTTTAAAGACATGGAAAAACCAATCACTAATTTTATACAGAAAGGAAAGAGGTCTCAGATAAGCAAAGCACTACTGAAGAAAAACAAAGTAAGAGGTCTCACACTCCCAGATGTCAAAACCTTCTACACAGTCACAGTTGTCCAAACAGCCTGGTATTGGTACAATGACAGACACATGGACCAGTGGAGCAGAATTGAAAACTGAGTAATAGATCCATCAACCTATGGTCAGCTGATCTTTGACAAATGGCTGAAATCCATTAAATGGGGAAGAGATAGTATCTCACAAATAGTGCTGGCAAAACTGTATATCTGTTTGCAGAAAAATGTAACAAGATCTGTACTTCACACCATACACAAAAAACTAACTCCAGATGGATCAAAGACTTAAATGTGAAACCCAAAGCTATACAGTTCATCAAAGAAAAAATAGGGGCAAACATAGGGGCCCAAATTTATGGCATAAACAGACTATCAAGTATAACCCAAGATGCATAAACAGCGAGAGATAAACTAGATAAGTGGGACCTTCTAAAAATTAAAATCTTATGTGCATTAAAAGACTTCTCCAAAAAAGTAAAAAGAGAACCTACAAATGGGAACAAATATTCAGCAATGACATATTGGGCAAAGGACTTATCTCTAAAATTTATGAAAAACTCCAACACTTCAACATCAGAGCCAAAGTCACTCACTGCCGTCAAGTCAGATCCAACTCATACTGACCCCTCCTCCTTGGGTTTCCCAGGCAGTATCAATATGGAAGTACATTGCCCAACCTTCCTTCTGAGGAGTGGCTGGTGGGTTTGAACCACCAGCCTTCTGATTAGCTGTCAAATGCCTTAGGCACTATACTACCAGAACTCCCTCAAAGCCACAACCAATCCAATTAAAAAATGGGCAGAAAACATGAAAAGACACTTCACCAATGAAGATACTCAGGTAGCCAACAAACACATGAAGAAATGTTTAACAACCATTAGCCATTAGAGTGATGTAAATCAAAACAACCATGAGATACCATCTTACCCAAGCATTAATAACAAAGTTCAACAAGACAGAAAATAACAAATGTTGGTGAGGATGTGGAAAGATTGGGACTCTCAGACACTGCTGGTGGAACTATAAAATGATACAAGCACTGTAGAAATCGGTATGGCGATTCCTTAAACAGTTGGAAATAGAAATACCATTTGACCCAGCAATGCCATTACTAGGTGTATATCCTAAAGAACTGAGAGGCAGGACATGAACAGATATATCCACATTCATGTTCATTGCACCAC
>NW_006924465.1:2465-10645 GCF_000298275.1 Orycteropus afer afer
TGGCTAAGGCATTTGACTGCTAACCAGAAGGCTGGCGGTTCAAACCCACCAGCCACTCCTCAGAAGGAAGATGGGGCAATCTACTTCCGTAGTGATACTGTCTCGGAAACCCAAGGAGGGGTCGCTATGAGTCGGGTCTGACTCGATGGCACATAACAACAACAAATACACACACGCACACATATAGAAACCACAGATTATTAGTTGTTACCAGGGGTAGGAAGGAGAGGAGAAGGGGGAAGCTTTTGTTTGCAGACCACTGAGTTTATGTTAATGGTGGAGGAATATTTTAGAAAAGTATAGCAATAATGGTGGCACAACATGAAAAATGTCATCAATGTCCCTGAGCTGTAAAATGGTGAAGTTGTTATGTTGGTGAATGTCTTGTTGTGCATTTTTTCACTACAATAAAAGTTAAAAAAAAAGAAAGAAAGAAAGAAAAGAAAAAGAAAGCTCAGCAAAAAGCTGGTCCATATGAGACAAAGTTTAAAGATGTCTCAAATGTCCAACTTTCCCAAACTGCCATGTCACTCTACCATCTCTGACATCAACTCCTCCTCCTCCCCTCAGTAATCTCCCTCCATCTTAGGGTTCCATAGTTTGCTATAACATCTCACAGAATTCACAGACTCCCAAGGAAATGGCTCATGTGGTGGAGGCTGGCAGGCTGGCAAATCCCAGGTCTGGGAGTAGATCTGGAGGATTCTCCCTACTCACATGGTTGTAGGGGTTGGTGAACCACACTCAGCAGGTCAGATGACAGCTACTGTCTCAAGTGCAAGGATGAGATGATGACAAACCAGAGCAAAAGAGTGGACTTTCCCAGAGCATTCATATATATACCCTCAAGGAAACTAAGGGTGGTGAGTTGAGTCACACACTCCAGCAAGGCGGGACTCAAGCAAGATACATCCCACCCGAAACAGGCATAGAGACTATGCTTTACAATGCATCACAAAATGCAGGACGATGGCTAGAAAGGCCATATTAAGCAACTCATTGCACTGCAGCCTACCCCCTGGCTCTTCTAGCCATTGGCCCTTTCACACTTGAAGGATTAATTTGCCCCTCCCAATTATTTTACCAGTTCCAAAGTCATTAACAATTAGTCCTTCAGTAAGTAGGGCAAAGAGTCGTAAGGGTGAGGTTACTCAGGTACCAGCCATTCAGGTCTGCTGCAGGTGTCCATCTGATCCGATCAGGTACTCCAAAAGTTTGTCTCATCATCACCCTTTCTGGCATCTGATAAAATTTAACTGAGAGGATGTTATTCCCTTGCTGGGTGTCTCTTTAGGTATCAGCATAATGTTAGATTTCCCTCACTGTATAACCCATTTATTCCTTTACCTTCAGCTATTAATTCTCCTTCCTTCCATTTGTCATTTCTTTTTCCCACCTTGGGAAGGGACATCAGGTTCAGCTGCTGTGCCAGTCCAGATTGCTGGTAGCAAGACCAGTCTAGCAAGTGCTTCTGCCTCAGTCCACTCCCATTCCTATTGGGTATAGTTACATAGATACAAAACTAATGAGCTATCTTGACCACTGGGCAAGAGAGTAGTATTCACTGTTAGCCTCAATTTTGCCAGATGGGGGGAAGGTACAATCCATCCCACATGGCCCTTGGGAATTCTGGCATACAGGTTCAGGGGTATAGCTACAGTCTCTTGCTTAGGGATCACCACTGCTTCTGACACCCACAGCTGCATCCCAGTCCTGGGACCACAGCTTCTGGCAGGAAGAAAGCAATGACAGGTGATGTGGGGAAGAATTGTACAGTGGCACCAGCATCTACCCTGACCCTCTCTTCCCCAGATCCCCCAGAAAAACGTAGGGATCTGTCCAGTGGTGATTCTCCCTTTGCCCCCCTCATGCTGAGTGTGAGCACACACTTATGAAGGCATATGAGCCAGCCCTTCAGGCCTTTACCTCCCTCCCTGACCCCCATTTTAGATAACATATGTTTCAATTGCCCATTCCAATTCTCTATCAAACCATTACTTTGAGGATGGTATAGAGAAGCAATGATGCCAGTGGCCCCAAGTGGATATAAATGGATCCTCCAGGAATAGATACTTACTCTGGACTGGGCTTTGCTTATCCTGTGACAGATGCAAATGCCAAAAACATCATTAAAGGATTGGAACCAAAGATAATTGTTCTGGTTACCTAGTGTTATTCTGACAAGAATATACCACAAATGGGCTGGCTTTAACAAACAGGAGTTTATTCTTACAATTTGGAGGCTTTAAGTCCAAGCTCAAAGTACCAGGCTCTAGGGGCTGGGTATAAGCCCCTCAACCTTGAGGTCCAGCTCTGCCTCCTGCTCCTGGCCCACTGGAGCTAGAGACATTTCTTCGCTCAGATAGCTGCTGGCTGCTGAGGCTGAGAAGCCCCAAGGTTGACAAGTCAAAAGGCACAGTCCCGATGTTACAAACCACATGGCAGGCCATTAGCTTAAATCCATTGTAAGTCTCAAGGTTGGCAGAGCATAGCAGGCTGCTGAGCAATGACACAGCAACATGCAGGGTCCAAGCGTGCCATAGGCTAGAGACCATTCTCCTTATATGCAGGAAGCAGACAACATCCCAAAGGCAGCTACTCAGCTGCTTGTGATAGATCCCACCATGGAGTTGATTGCCAGTCTCATCATGGGGAATAACTACCACCAGCCGCCCAGCCACTCAACCAGGCCCAGCCAAGTTGACACACAAACGTAACTACCACAATACTGTACCAATTTGGGCCATCAATTTATATTTCCTCAGACCAAGGAACACACTTCACAGCCCATAGACTGCAGTAATGGGCCAAGAAACATCATATTAAGTGGACATACCATGTTGCATGTAGTTGTTGTTGTTACATGCCATCGAGTCAGACCCAAGTCACAGCGACCCCTCCTTGGGTTTCCGAGGCAGTATCACTACGGAAGTAGATTGCCCAACCTTCCTTCCAAGGAGTGGCTGGTAGGTTTGAACCACCAGCCTTCTGGTTAGCAGTCAAAATGCCTTAGCCACTATGCTACCAGAACTCCTGTTATTAAGAACTTAAAAATCATTATACAGGCTATCAAATCTTCTATCTTCTGTTTCTCTTCACTAGATTACTAAGTAACATTAACTAGAAGGCCATTGACCACTGCCCATGAATTTGTAAAAATCCAAACATATGGGCTCTCACCATTGCCCAATTCTTTCACAACAACTAGGAAGACAGCATGTAGTTCAGCCCATTGAGCTGACTTGTTCTTACCTTCTTCAATCAGGGTCTTTCTGTCTGCTGGTAGCTTTCCATGTCAGTTGTGGTCCATGTACCCTGGAGCTGCCATCCATGAACCAAGCAGCCTTCTACTGATCTACAGAAAGTTGTTGATAGGGTGCTGTACGTGTGGCAATGCATTCTGTAGCTCCTCAGGCAGTTCCAGGGTAGAATTTATGGGAAAGGAAGCTACCTGCTCATGGATACAATGGGTACCTCCCTGCATTCCTCCAGCCATTTGTTCTTGTGTGAACCATTTTCATTTTATTTGAATCTACTTTGGGCACTGTCTTCCTTATTAGAATGTTTCTCTGACATCACCCAAGACACTATGGGTATTTCAGATCTCATGATGATTTTATGTCCTTCTGTCATTGATACAGTCTCAATCAATGCCCCAAAACAGGTGAGTAGCTGTCTTTCAAATGCCATGTATTATGCTGCATCATCTGGAAACTTTCTAGCCCAGAATCCCAGTGGTTGTCATAGGGCAGCATTCTCAGGTTTTTGCCATAAGCTCCAGTCTGCATAAGCACATGTAGCAGACACCTCCAAAATTCTATCTGAATGTGGATCATAAGGACCTAAAGGCAAGGACAGTAAGGTTACTTTCTGTGTTTCAGACATAGCCTGCTGTTGCTCAGGCCCCCATTCAAATGCATTTTTCTTCTGAGTAGCTTTAAGGATGGGAGTCAGCAATATTTCCAGATGTGGAATATATGTTCTCCAAAATCCAAATAGACCAATTAAACACTGAACTTCTTGCTTAGTCTTGGGGGTAGGTAGTGACAACAACTTATTCTTGGTTGCCTGTGGAATTTCACAGGTGGCTCCTGCCCAAGTTATTCCCAAGAATTTCACTGTTTGGGCAGGGCCCTGGATTTTTGCTGGATTTATTAACCAGCCTCTATTGGTCATGTGGGCCACCATTGTTTGCAAATCTACCCTAGCCTGTTCTTCTGTGCTTGATATTAACACAATATCATCAATGTCATGTATCACCATACTTGAAATCTGTACCCAGTCCAAGTGTCTTCTAACCAAGCAATGACAGTAAGCTGGTGAATTCGAATAACGCTGTGGTAAAACACCGAAAGTGTATTGAGAGCTTTCCATATGAAAGCAAACTGTGACTTATCTTTCTCCAACATTGGCATGGAGAAAAAGGTATTTGCAAGATCAGTTACTTAGTACCACTCTCCTTTGTTGTTATTGTTGTTATATACCCTCAAGTCGGACCCAACTTATAGTGACCCCTTCTTGGGTTTCCGAGGCAGTAACATTACAGAAGTAGATTGCCCAACCTTCCTTCTGAGGAGTGGCTGGTGGTTTGAACCACCAGCCTTCTGGTTAGCAATCAAGTGCTTTAGGTGCTATGCTACCAGAGAGTTGTATTTTATGCACCATTGATATCATGTTTGGAATAGCTGAAGCCACTGGTGGCACTACTTTATTTAAGTCTTGGTAGTCTACTGTCAGTCTCCATGAGCCATCTGCTTCTTTCACAGACCACGTAGGGCTGTTATACAGAGAATTTGTTGGCACCAATACTCCAGCCTTTAGTGTGTCTTTAATCAAAGCAGTAATTACCTTTTGTCCACCAGATATCCTATACTGTTTCAGATTAGCAACCTGAGTGAAATCCACTCAGGCAATTCTACTGGTTCCCATTTAGCATGTCCAATCAATACTGGCCTAAGGGCAGTCTTACATGCCTTCAGTTTTACAATATCAGGTAGAGAGAGAGTTCTCCAATTAGGCATAATAACCATGCCAATAATATATTCAGGTAAAGGAGATGCAACTAACTTGTACAACACCTGTTTAAATCTTCCAGTTCTCATCCACATTTTCACCTTAGTCCTGTCAATTGTTGCATTCCCATATCCCCCCAGTCTGACCTTAGGCCCCTTCAACATTTCATTGACAGGTTTTGGGATGATGGTGCATTGGCTTCTATGTCCAGGAGTCCCAAGAAGAAGTCCCCAGCCCCAGGCCATTTTACCTACACATATGCATATGGCCTTGGGTCCTCTGCTGGGGGCCTGGATTAGAATACTCTGGCCTCCCTGTCAGTCTCTATCTTCATCAACTAGCTGAGCCTCTGCTTCAACTGGTCCCAGGTGGGAGTTCCCATTATTAAGTTCCTCCCAATTAGAGTGAATAGAATGAACTTGTTTAGGCCCCCTGAAGGTCAGGGGACTAGCAGGGGTTTCTATTGGCCTACCCAACCTCCTGTAGTGCTGCATTAGCACCTTTGCCTCAACTCCATCAATGTCCATTATAGTCATCCCATTCCTTAGTAGCAACTGAAAAATTTCCCACCTGCTGAGGTAAACTCTTTTCCCATTGCACCTTCCCATTCTCCTATTAATCACTCTTACATTTCTTGCATCTGTAAGACCCATGCAGGGAAGTTGTGCCAATAGACCTGACACAGCTTCTTAGATTAGAGTATTGCTTTGTTTTACAGTAGCAAGGTTACAAGAGGTGCCCAGGTAGAGGGGGCTCCCTTGATTATCATATCTACTATGACCTATGTAAGGAGGCATGTTCATTGGATGAATATCCTGATCGCCATAAAGTCATTCCAGCATGGCTTGCATAAGCAGCACATTAACTGCTTCCTTTGGAGTGTTCCAGGGGGTATTTAGAGGGAGAGAGGGGCAGTTTCCCTTCTCAGGATACACAGACGTGACTGCAAATTTTATCCAGTGCACTAGGCTGGCTACCTCCTTCAGGTTAACCTGCCATGTAACTGGATCTTGGATCAACATTTGTGCCTGCTCCATCGTGAGTTGTGGGTCTTGTATCAACCCAAACATAGCATTCAAAACTAAAGATACTGCCGCTAATTACCCATTTGCACAATCCATTTTACTAAAGATTTCTCAGGAAGCTGATGATACTGATCTACAAACTAAAGCAGCTCTTTTACACTATACCCCCTGCTTTCAGTAGTTTCTTGGGTTTTGCCCAGTAGTCATAGGAGTACTGCCTGTTGTTCCGACATAATTGTTTCTTTCTGGGAAGGCCCTGAGACTAGCAGTCTCTGATCAGACTAGCTCTGATCAGACTGAATTGAGCTTGATTCAGTACTATAACCTACCTCTACATTATTTTTCCCTGCCATTGCAGCTATGACTGATAACAGCAACCAAGGAATTTTAAGTTTCTCCCTTTCCTTATCACTGTGTATTTCCATATGCATGCAGCTAGCCAATTCCTCAGGAGTTGGAGTCACCTCTCCTAAATCCCACAAATAACTTTTGTCTTGGGTAACTGATCTCAACAAAACAACTGCTTCAATCCATGGTGGATTTTTTAATCCTATCAAAAACCAAAGGTTTCTTACTCTCTCATTTATCTCTTTTTCCCCAAAACCACATATTCCAGTGAGTCTGAGCCATTGCAGTGAATCCCACCATTCTGACACCAACTGCTTGAATGATTTCTTTGAGAAAGATCAGCACAAGGCCACTCCCTATGAGGCAGAGTTTAAAGATGTCTCAAATGTCCAGCTTTTCCAACTGCCATGCCACTCCATCATCTCTGACATCAACTCTTCCTCTTCCCCTCAATAATCTTCCTCTTGTCCTAGGGTTCCATGATTTGCTGTAGTGTCTCACAGAAATCACAAACTCCCAAGGAAATGGCTCAGGTGGTGGAGTTGGAGGCTGGGAGGCTGGGAGGCTGGGAGGTTGGCAAGTCCCAGGTCAGTGGGTAGGTCTAGAGCTCCCATAGTTGCAGGGACTGGTGAACCCAAATCAGCGAGTCAGATGATGGCTGCTGTCTCAAGCGCAGGCGTGAGATGATAACAAACCAAAACGCAGAATCAGAGCAAGAGAGCGAACTTTATAAATACATATATATATATGTATTTATAACATTCATAAATACATACCTTCAAGGAAGCTAAGGGTAGTGACTTGAGCCACACCCTCCAGCAAGGCAGGACTGAAGACACATCCAACCCTAAACATGTGTAGAGAATAGGATTTACAGTACATCACAAAATGGATGGTGACTTGAGTCACCAGCAAGGTGGGACTTGAGATATATCCACCCTAAACAGGCATACAAACTCAAAACTCACTGCCATGGAGTCAATTCCGACTCATAGTTAACCCCATTGTGTTTCCAGGGCAGTAAATCTTTACAGAAGTAGATCATGCCATCTTCCTTCTATGGAGCAGCTGGTGGGTTTGAACCACCAACTTTCTGATTAGCAGTCAAATGCCTTAGGCATTATGCCACCAGAACTCCTTTAAATAGGCTTAGAGACTAGGATTTTATATCACAAAATGGGGGATGGCTAGAAGGGCCATATTAAGCAATTCATTACACTGCATGTTGTTGCTGTTATGTGCCATTGAGTCAGACCCAACTTGTATCGACCCCTCCTTGGGTTTCTGAGGCAGTATCACTACAGAAGTAGATTGCCCAACCTTCATTCTGAGGAGTGGCTGGTGGGTTGAAACCGCCAGCCTTCTGGTTAGCAGTCAAGTGCCTTAAGGGTTATGCAACCAGAGCTCCCATCCATTAATAGTCAAAGCAGGCAGCCTCATTTTTCAAAACTTATTGGAGGAAAAAAAAGATTTTTTGTGGAAATCAGATGATTCAGACTCAGTACTTAAAGCTAACTGGGAGCATTTTTGAGCAAGAAGCCTAGAATGGTGGTGATCAGGACCTGAAACAAGCTAGGCACATTTCAGCCCAGAGCAGGTGGAGTGAGACACTCTGAAGAGGGATAGCAGGACAGAGACCGGGCAAGAAGTAAGCCGAGTTCAAGGTGTTGTTCCAGGTAAGTAAGTTCCAGGTGTTGTTCTTGTTGTTATGTACCGTCGAGTTGGACCCGACTCATAGTGAACCCTCCTTGGATTTCCGAGGCAGTATCACTATGGAAGTAGATTGCCCAACCT
>NW_006924465.1:11115-12760 GCF_000298275.1 Orycteropus afer afer
CTTGGAAACCCAAGGAGGGGTCGCTATGAGTCGGGTCCGACTTGACGGCACACAACAACAACAACAACAACACTCCTAAGTTTCTTATTTAATCATTTGTGTTGCTGTTGTCACTGTGATCCCATATAGATAGAACTTAAAAGAGTGTAATGCTCAAGGCAGACATTCCTCACTACTTAAGCTAAACTATTGCTTAGTATTAAGACAACTTTAAGGAATGTTTTTGGTTTAAGGTTTAAAGATTATTTCAGGGCAATAGTTTCAAGGGTTCATCCAGCTTTCATGGCTCCAGAAAGTCTAGAGTCCATGAGAAATTGAAACTTTGTTCTGTATTTCCCCTGTTTTGATCAGATTCATCTATGGAACCTTTGATCTAAATGTTCAGAAATGGTAGCAGGAGACCATCCACTTCTGATCTCAAGACAAAGGATGCAGTTGTTCATAGTGGCAATTAGCTACACATCCATTTCCTCTGTCTATCCAGGATTCTCTTTTGTCCTTTGTTGTTCCAGGTGAATAGAGACTAATTGTTGTGCCTTGGATGGCTGCTTCCAAGCTTTTTATTTTTTTTTTTTTCCTTCTATTGTGATTTGGGTGAAAGTTTACAGAGCAAATTCATTTTCTATGCAGCAGTTCATATGCATTTTGTTTCATGACATTGACTACAATTCCCCACGATGTAACAGCTCTCTTCTCACTTCTTCCCTGCAGTTAACCTCTTTCTTGTGTCCTTCTTTTATCTCCCTGTCCAAACACAGTCCTTCTGATCTCCTGTGGTTGATTGTTCTAAGCAGTGTAATTGTTGCTGTTGTTGTTGTTGTTATGTGCCGTCGAGTTGGACCCGACTCATAGTGACCCCTCCTTGAGTTTCCGAGGCAGTATCACTACAGAAGTAGATTGCCCTATCTTCCTTCTGAGAACTGCCCAGTGGGTTTGAACTGCCAGCCTTCTGTTTAGCAGTCAAGTGCCTTAGGCACTATGCTACCAGAGCTCCCATTGTTGTTGTTAGATGCTGTCAAGTTGTCTCTGACTCATAGCAACCCTATGCACAACAGAACAAAACACTGCCCAGTCCTGTGCCAGCCCACGCTCCCTGCTATACTTGAGCCCACCATTGCAGCCCCTGAGTCAATCCATCTCATTGAGGGCCTTCCTCTTTTTCATTTACCCTCCACTTTACCAAGCATAATATCCTTCTCAGAATGGTCCCTTCTGACAACATGACCAAAGTAGGTGAGACAAAGTGTGCCCATTCTTACTTCCAAGGAGAATTCCAGTTGCACTTCCTCCAGGACAGATTTGTTAGTTCTTTTAGCACTCCATGGTACCTTCAGCATTCTTCACCAGCACCACAACTCAAAAGCATCGATTCTTCTTCCTTATTCATTGTCCAGCTCTCACATGCATATGAAGCAATTGAGAATACCATGGCTTGGGTTAGGCACACCTTAGTCTTCAAGGAGACTTCTTTGCCCTTCATCACTTGAAAGAGGTCTTTTGCAGCAGATTTGCCCAGCACATATGTTGCCTGATATCTTGACTGCTGCTTCCATTGGTGTTGATTGTGGAACCAAGTAATATGAAGTCTTTAACAACTTCAATCTTTTCTCCATTTATCATGATGCTGCTTATTGGTCCAGTTGTG
>NW_006924465.1:14470-15183 GCF_000298275.1 Orycteropus afer afer
TGAATAAGTATGGTGAAAGGATACAACCCTGACACACTTCCTTCCTGATTTTAAACCATGCAGTATCCCTCTGTTCTGTTTGAATGCCAGCTTTCTGGTCTATGTACAGGCTCCTCATGAGTGCAAACAAGTGTTCTGGAATTCCCATTCTTCTCAATGTTACCCATAATTTGTTATGCTCCACATAATCGAATGCTTTTACATAGTCAATAAAACACAAGCAGACGTCTATCTGGTATTCTTTGCTTTCAGCTAAGATTCATCTGACATCAGCAATGATATCCTTCATTCCACATCTTCTTGTGAATCCAGCCTACACCTCTGGAAGTTCTCTGTCAATATAATACTGCAACCATTTTTGAATCATCTTCAGTAAGATTTTACTTGCATGTAATATTAATGATATTTTTCAATAATTTCCACATTCTGTGGATAACCTTTCTTTGGCATGGGTACAAATATGGATCTCTTCCAGTCAGTTGGCCAGGTAGCTGTCTTCCAAATCTCTTGACATAGCTGAGTGAGTGCCTCCAGTGGGGCTTCCGTTTGCTGAAATATCTCAATGGGTATTCCATCAGTTCCTGGAGGTTTGTTTTTGCCAATTTCTTTAGTGCAGCTTCAACTTCCTCCCTCAACACCACTGGTTCTTGATCATACGCCACCTCCTGAAATGGATGAACATTGACCAATTCTTATTGGTACAGTGACTCTGT
>NW_006924466.1:0-715 GCF_000298275.1 Orycteropus afer afer
AAACAAAAAGTTACCTACAAAGGACAGCCAGTAAGAATAAGCTCTGATTTCTCAGCAGAAACAATGCAAGCGAGAAGGCAATGGGATGGTATACATAAAACCCTGAAAGAGAAAAATTTCCAACCAAGAATTATATCCAACAAAATTGTCCCTCAAATATGATGGTGAAATTAGGAGATTTCCAGATAAGCAGAAACTAAGGGAACCTTACAAGAGATACTAAAGGGAGTCCTTTGAACAGAGAACCAAAAATAGCAAATAACAACCAACCATTAATACCCAGAAACTACAGCTATGGACATATCCAAAGTAAAATGAGCTTATAAGATTGTGTAAACGGGGAACCAGAGACATCAATTGGCAAGTGAGGACAACTACAAACAAAAAAGAGGGAGAAGACTGTGTAGTCACAGAACTTCTAAATGGTGAGGAAGTTAAGAGAGTTGCAAGATAGAATGAACTGTTGTAACAAGTTCTGTACCTCATACCATACACAAAAACGAACTACAGATGGATCAAAGACTTAAATGTGAAACCTAAAACTATACAGTTCCTGCAGGAAAATCTAGGGGCAAATTTAAGGGCCCTAATATATGGCATAAATAGACTATACAATAGCCAAAGATGGAAACAACCTAGGTGTCCATCAACTGAGGAATGGATAACCAAACTATGGACATACACACAATGGAATACTATGCAATGCTAAAGAATA
>NW_006924466.1:2181-2698 GCF_000298275.1 Orycteropus afer afer
TATGCACAGGGAGACAGCTTAGGGGGCAGGAGTTCATGGAGGGATGGACACTGGGAAGAGGTTAGTATTGGGAGGAAGTGGGAGAGGAGCTGTTGCATTGTGGTAAACTGTGGTCAATGTCATGAGACAAAGTATATGTATAAACTGCTATATGGAAAGTGAATTTGCTCTGTAAAACTTCACCCAAATCATCATAATAATAATAAAAAAAGAAAGAAAGAAACCAAAACAAAGGAGACCTGGCTCTAGAGAATTACGTCACATTCTTCAGGCTAACAAAAGCTTTATTTATAAAACATAATACCAATTTCATTTATTCAGTTATATTCAAGGCTTTATGACAGATGCTGAGGTTAATACAAAGAGGGTTAATAATCAATTCTTGCTCACAAGGGAGATTTCATTATTGTTTATGTCAGGACTGCATGGAGGCAGTTGAGGAAATGGTTAGCAGAGATATAAATAATTACATTTCTTCAGTGAATAAAACCACCACCAATTAAAAAAAAAAAAAAAA
>NW_006924466.1:3503-8627 GCF_000298275.1 Orycteropus afer afer
CAGAACAAAGAAGATGGAATACTCCCAAACTCATTTTATGAAGCAAGCATAACACTAATAGCAAAACCAGGGGAAGACACCACAGGGAAAGAGCAACATATCAAAAAATAATACATCCTGACTAAGTGGGATTCATAACAGGTATGCAAGCATGGTTCAACATCAGAAAATCAATGTAATCCACCACATAAACCAAAGAACCATATGATTATATCAATCAATGCAGAAAAGACATTTGATTCAATCCAACACCTGTTCCTGTTCAGAACTCAGCAAAATAGGATAGAAGGAAAATTCCTCAACATAATTAAGGGTATATATGCAAGGCCAACGGCCAACATCATTATTAATGGAGAAAGACTCAAGGCATTCCCCTTATGAATGGGAACCAGACAGGGATGCCCTCTATCAGCACTTCTATTTAACATTGTATTGGATGTCCTGGCCAGGGCAATAAGGTAAGAAAGAGAAATAAAAGGCATGCAAATTGACAAAGAAGAAGTAAAACTATCTCTATTTGTGGATGATATGATCCTGTACTTAGAAAACCCAAGAGACTCAACAAAAAAATTACTGGAACTAATAGGTTCAGCAAAGTGGCAGAATACAAGGTCAACATACAAAAATCAATTAGATTCCTCTACACCAACAAAGAGTCCTCTGATAAAGAAATAAGGGAAACAATACAGTTAATAATAGCTAGTAAAAAGATAAAATATCTAGGAATAAACCTTACCAGAGACACAAAAGACCTACACAAAGACAACGATAAAGCACTACTATAAGAGACAACAAGGGCACTACATAAATGGAAGAAATCTACCTTGTTCATGGATAAGTAGGCTGAATGTTGTGAAAATGTCAACACTACCTAAAGCAATCTACACATTTAATGCAATCTCAATCCAGATACCAACAAAACTTTTTAAGGGCATGAAAAAACCAATTACTAACTTCATATGGAAAGGAAAGAGACCTCACATAAGCAGAGCACTTCTGAAGAAGAAGAACAAAGTGGGAGGTCTTACACTCCTGGATCTTAAAACCTACTATACAGCCACAGTAGTCAAAACAGCATGGTATTGGTACAATGATAGACAGATAGACCAATGGAACAGAATCAAAAGTCCAAAAATAGACCCATCCATCTATGGAAACCTGATCTTTGACAAAGCTCCCAAACCCATTAAATGGGGAAGGGACAGTTTCTTTAACAAAGGGTGCTGGAAAAACTGGATATCCCCTTGCAGAAAAATGAAACAAGACCCATACCTTATCCCATACACAAAAACAAACTCAAGCTGGATTAAAGACTTAAATATAAAACCCAAAACTATAAAATTCATCAAAGATAAAATAGGGGCAAATCTAGGAGCCCTAATTTAAGGCATAAATAGACTGTCAAGCATAACACAGAATGCACAGGAGACAGAAGAGAAGCTAGATGACTGGGACCTTTTAAAAATTAAATTCTTATGTGCATCGAAAGACTTCATCAAAAGGGTAAAAATAGAACCTACAGATTGGTAGAAAATATTTGCCTATGACATATCTGATAAAGGACTTATCTCCAAAATCTATAGAAAACTTCAACACCTCAACATCAAAAAGACAAACAATCCAATTCAAAAATGGGCAAAAGACTTGAACAGACACTTCACAAAAGACGATATGCTAGTGGCCAGCAACAGATGCTAAACACACGAGGAATTGCTCATGATTACTAGTCATTAGAGAGATGCAAATCAAAACAACGATGAGATATCTCACCCCAGCAATAATAGCAAAGTTCAACAGGATAGAAAATAACAAATGCTGGCGAGGTTGCAGAGAGATTGGAACACTTGTGTACTGCTGGTGGTATTGTAAAATGGTACAACCATTGTGGCATACAGTATGGCATTTCCTTAAAAAACTGAAAATAGAAATACCATTTGAACCATCAATTCCATTACTAGGAATATATCCTAAAGAGGTGAGAGGCAGTGCACAAACAGACATACACACACCTATGTTCACTGCAGCACAATTCACTATAGCAAAGAGATGGAAACAACTTAAATGCCCCTCAATGGATGAGTGGATAATCAAATTATGGTACATTCACACAATGAAATACTATGCTACATTAAAGAACAATAAAGGATACGCAAATCATATCACAACATGGATGAGCCTGGAAGACATTATGCTGAGTGAAATAAGTCAATCACAGAAGGATAAGTACTGCAGGAACCCATTACTGTAAAAAGACAAAGAAGGGTTTGCTTGGGAAAGGGAACTCAATTTGTAGGTTACTAGGGTGGGGAGGGAAGGGAAGGGATTAATTTCAGGCTAGTTGGGGCCCACACACTGACATGGGTAAGAGAAGGGATGTATAGAAAGAGTCTGTGACTACCATGAAAATAGGGGACACCGAATTGTGCACATAGGAGATAGACAATAGATGCTAATACCAACCAGTGTGTCCACAATACTGCATTACCAAACACCAGCCTACAGATAAACACATAAACATTTGAGAGGATCAGATGGGGGTCAGTGAACAGGAGTATAGTCTAGACCAAGGATAGATTCAGCAGAGGCTAATCTTGCACAGACACAAGTAATACAAAATACCTCCAATCCTTACAGAAACAATAGAAGACTGACATAGAGTAATCCCTCACAGACACATAGACACTGTGGGAGAGAGATTCAATGGATCTACCATCTCAGGATCATGGTACTGGGGGACACCAGACTCTATTGGCACAACAAAGTACATAAAAGCCTTGTTCTGCATACTACATTGGTGAGTAGCGACTGGGGTCTCAAAAGCTTTCAAGCAGCCATCTAAGATGCAGCTAATGGTCTCCTATCATCAGAAGCAAAGAATAGTGCAAAAAAAAACAAGGTGATTTGGAAGCAATCAGCCCTAAGACATGATGGCCCTTGAGACCAGAAGAACTAGATGGTGCCTGGCTACCAATGCCAATCACTCAGGAAAGGATCCAAGCTGGAGATCCTGGATAGAGTGGGAGGAAAAATGTGGAAAAAAATCCAAAAACTCAATAATTACCAGAATTACTGGTGGGATGGAGTCTGGTGAGACCCCCAATACTACAGTCCTAGGGTACATTCTAGACTTGGAATAAATCTCACTCCCAGAGGCTGGCTCTCAGCCCAAGAATAAACAAGATATACATACAGACCACTCAACCCAGAGTGACGTACCCACATACTCTATGGAAATGCATCCCTTGGAGCAATTGACCATGGGGCACCAGAGGGACAATATTTACATGGAGGAAATGCAGGACAAACAGGAGTGCATAACTATGAGGGGCACAGGGGTGTGGTTACTGGGCAGGAAGGGGAGGAGACTGGGTTAGGGTTGGAGATGGTAAATGGGGCGTGAAACTAAATGTACATGTAATGTTGAATGTTAAAAAAAACTCTGAAAATAAAATATTTTTTAAAAAGAGTGAGAACTGGACCTTAAACCTAAAAATAAAAATAAAATGTCACTAGTATGTCTGAGGAACTAGAATTTTTATTTTATTTTAATTATTTAAATTTATATAGCCATATATGGGTTGTGACTAAGGAGCTCTGGTGGTGTATTGGGTAAGGCATTTGGCTGCCAACCAGAAGATCACTGGTTCAAACCCACTAGCTGTTCTGCAGGAGCAAGATGAGGAAATCTACTTCTGTAAAGATTTCCAGCCTTAGAAATCCAATGGGAGCTGTTATGAGTAGGAATCAACTTGGTGGCAGTGGGTTGGTTTGTTTAGGGGTTGGGTAATGGCTACCACGTGAGACATCATAGATACAAATATTAGAAGCTCATATGAAAGGTCATAGAACTCCTAAGCAGGATAAAGTAAATTGTATAAACCCACTGCCATCAAGTAGATTCCAACTCATATCAGCCCTTATAGGGCAGAGTAGAACTGCCCTCATAGGGTTTTCAAGGCTTTAAGTTTTTATGGAGGCAGACTGCCTCATCTTTCTCCCATGGAGCAGCTGGTGTGTTCGAACTGCCAACCTTTTGGTTTGCAGCCCAATGCTTTAACAACAGCACCACCAAAGCTCCTTATATAAAATGAAAGTCAGGTATTTTTGTAAGACCATGAAGATGTTAAGGGTAATCATATCCTGGGTTGCAGGATTTGTAGAGGGAAAATGCCAAAAAGTGAGAAAGGAAGACAGTGTACATAAGTTTCAGGTGTCCCTGGCACATAGTAGCTCTGCATGATTTTGTTGGATGTAGTTCTGGTTAGGCTCATTTAATTATTATAAGGAACAGAGACCCATTCAAGTTAGTATAAGCAAATGATGGCAGCAGCTGTGGAAAGCTATAGTTGTTCTATATAGGGGGTTTGGATCTCACAGACCTCCAAAACCAGAAGTTAAATAGCAATAGGTCTCATGGTGAATAGCTTGTTCTGGAACAAATTTCAACAATCATAAAACAAAACAAAAAACATGTGTTAGAAACCTGTAAAAACTGTATAAACACTTTTCTGGGCTAAAATCCAGAAAAGTGATGATAATTTTTTTTAATGTATTTTAAAGGTATATCGAGAGCAAGAAGAGTAAGGAAATCCTCATGCTACACATAGAGATTGAACATTAATTGATCATGGATAGAAACTGAACTATTCATCTCTAGCTTACGTTTTTCTTTCTAACTTTTCTCAAAAAATTGATTTTCATATTAGAAAAGATAATACAAACATTATAAGAGAGAAAAAAAAGTTTTCTTACAGCCCTTATTGCTCTAATGAGCTCAAGTCTCCAGGCCTACACAAATCATACTAACAGGGTCTTGGAGGATTAATGACAGCTGAAATGCTACAGATTCTTTCTGAACAAATGGGGAGAATGAGAGACCCAGTAGGCTTCTAGCACTAAATATTTTCCCAATTTTCAAGAAAGGGAAGAAAAAAGATTCTATAGACCAGAGACCAAGGGGCTTGATGATAATCTCAAGAAAAAAATTTCACATTGGCTTTTTGTGTGTGTGTGTGTGTGTGTGTGATTTGTGTGAGAATTTACAGAGCAAATTCACTTTCCACATAGCAGTTCACATACACTTTGTCTCATGACATTGACTACAATTTACCACAATGCAACAGC
>NW_006924466.1:9162-10310 GCF_000298275.1 Orycteropus afer afer
CCCAGTCACTACTCACCAAAGTAGGAGGTGGAAAAATGTTTTGTGTAGTATGTATGCCAATTGAGCTTGATGTCCCCTGTGACTATGGTCCCAAGCCCACAAGTTCAACTACCTGGTCCTCTGGGTAGCTGGCTGTGACCAAGAAGTGACTACAAACTTGTCCTTTGTCAGCTATACTATACACCTGGGAATTCAGATCATACAAATACACTTATAGGACCATTGTCTGCCAACTCTATACATTGTCTTGGGTATACTCCCTGCTGCATAGACATACCTAATAGTTCAGCCTGTCCACCCATCTATCCACC
Source organism: Orycteropus afer afer (assembly GCF_000298275.1). Taxonomy (NCBI): domain Eukaryota; kingdom Metazoa; phylum Chordata; class Mammalia; order Tubulidentata; family Orycteropodidae; genus Orycteropus; species Orycteropus afer. Next base: position 9,474 of record NW_006924466.1, read on the forward strand.
TGTATACCCATGTTTGCCTTCACTGACAACACAGTACTATATGTGCAAAAGGGTTGATCTTTGTTGTCTGTACTTCCCATGTACCTCTGTATGTCTTTCTCTTCCTCAATGACACCATGTTGATCACTCACATTTGGTACAATGCCCTTCTCTTCACCCAAATCAATGCCTATCCAACAGTGTGCCCTTCCCTCCCCTCCCAGCCCTGGTAACCAACAAAGAAAGTTTCCTTCCATATAGAAACTTTTCCTTGACTTTTACAATAACAGACTAATACAATATTTCTCCTTCTGTGATTGACTTATTTTACTCAGTATAATGTCTTCCAAGTTCATCCACATTATGCAGTGTTTTGCAGATTCTAGGTTATTCTCTAGGGTTGCATAGAATTCCATTGTGTGTCTATACCATAGTTTGGTTATCCATTCCTCAGTTGATGGACATCTAGGTTGTTTCCATCTTTTGGCTATTGTAAATAGTGCTGTGACAAACATGGTTGTGCATGTCTGTTCTTGTCATGGCTCTCAGTTCTTTAGGATATATACCTAGTAATGAAATGGCTGGGTCAAATGGTATTTCTAATTCCAACTTTTTAAGGAATTGCCATACTGCTTTTCACAGTGGTTGAACCATTTTACCGTCCCACCAGCAGTGTATGAGAGGCCCAATCTCTCCACATCCTGGCCAGCATTTATTTCATGTCTTCTTGAACTTTGCTACTAGTGCCGGAGCAAGATGGTATCTCGTTGTTTTGATTTGCATCTCTCTAATGGGAGCTCTGGTAGCATAGTGGCTAAGACACTTGCCTGCTAACCAGACAGCTGGCGGTTCAAACCC
>NW_006924466.1:11855-12377 GCF_000298275.1 Orycteropus afer afer
AATAGAAGTGGTGATAGCAGGCATCCTTGTCTGGTTCCTGTTCACAATAAGAATGGTTTCAGTCTCTCTCCACTGAGTATAATGTAGGCTGTTGGTTTTACATAGATGCCCTTTATTATGTTGAGGAATGTCCCTTCTATTCATATGTTGCTGAGAGTTTTGACCAGGAATGGGTGTTGGATTTTATCAAATGCTTTTCTGCATCAATTGATATGATCATGTGGTTCTTCTCCTTTGTTTTATTTACGTGGTTGATGACGTTGACTGTTTTTCTAATGTTGAACCATCCTTGCATACCTGATATGAACCCCACTTGGTCATACTGAATGATTTTCTTGATATGTAGCTGCAGTCTGTTGGCTAGGATTTTGATGAAGATTTTTGCATCTATATTCATGAGGGATATTGGTCTGCAGTTTTCCTTTTGAGTGATGTCTTTGACTGGTTTTGGTATCAAGATTATGCTTGCTTCATACAATGAGTTAGGGAGGATTCCACCCTTTTCTATGTTTTGGAATAGTT
>NW_006924466.1:13536-13985 GCF_000298275.1 Orycteropus afer afer
TCATTTTGTTATGTGTTTTTTCATGGTGTCCCTGGTTTCTTTGTTTCATATTATCTTCTGTGCTGAGCTCATTATGTTTATGAATCATGTTATCATTTCCTTTATTGCTTTTGTTTTAATATTTGCTGAATATTTGTGCTTGTCCTCTTTTTTATTGTGATGTGAAGGTTTATCATTTTCCTTTGAGGTTACCCCATAATTTATAATTTCCCCCTGAAATTAGAACTGTCCATTCTATCTTGGAACTCTCTTGAATTCCTCAACATTTAGGAGTTCTGTAACTACACAATATTTTCCCTCTTTTTGGTTTGTAGTTGTCCTCACTTCCCAATTGATATCTCTGGTTCCCTGTTTAGAATCTTGTAAGTTTATTTTACTTTGGATACATCCATAGCTGTGGTTTCCAGGTTATGTCATTTTGTGTATTAATGGTCGGTTGTTATTTGCTA
>NW_006924467.1:0-569 GCF_000298275.1 Orycteropus afer afer
ATGGAAACTGAACAACACCCTCCTTGAGAAAGACGGGGTAAGAGAAGAAATCAAAATTGAAATTAGATAATTCCTTGAATCAAATGAGAATGAATACACAACATACCAAAATCTTTGGGACACAGCAAAAGCAGTGATCAGAAGCCAATTTATAGCAATCAATGCATTCATCAAAAAAGAAGAGCCAAAATCAACACTTTAAACGAACATCTGCAACAATTAGAGAAAGAACAGCAAGGAAAGCCTACAGTCACCAGAAGAAAGGAAATAATCAAGATTTGAGCAGGAATCAATGAAACAGAAATAGAAAGGCTATAGAAAAAATCAACAAGACCAGAAGTTGGTTTTTTGAAAAGATAAATAAAACTGACAAACCACTGGTAAATTTAACAAAGGAAAAGAGGGAGAGAATACAAATAACACGAATAAGAATGAAATGGGTGACATCAGAACAGAACCAACCGAAATAAAACAGATAATATCAGAATACTATGAAGAACTGTACTCCAACAAATTTGAAAATCTGGAAGAAATGGACAGATTTTTAGAAACACACCACTTACCTAAAC
>NW_006924467.1:2346-2856 GCF_000298275.1 Orycteropus afer afer
TCCAATTAAAAAATGGGCAGAAGACATGAATAGACACTTCACCAAGGAGGATATTCAAGCAGCCAACAAACATGTGAAGAAATGCTCACGATCATGAGCTATTGTTGTTGCTGTTGTTATGTGCCATTGAGTCGGACCCGACTTATAGCGACCACTCCTTGGGTTTCCAATGAGGTATCACTATGGAAGTGGATTGCTCAACCTTCCTTCTGAGGAGTGGCTGGTGGGTTTCAACTGCCAGCCTTCTGGTTAGCAGTCAAGTGCCTTAGCCACTATGCTATCAGAGCTCCTATTGTTGTTGTTGTTGTTGTTGTTTGCCGTCGAGTCGGCCCCGACTCATTAGACAGATGCAAATCAAAACAACAATGAGATACCATCTTGCTCCAGCACTAGTAGCAAAATTCAACAAGAGAGGAAATAACAAATGCTGGTGAGGTTGTGGAGAGATTGGGACTCTCATACACTGCTGGTGGGACTGTAAAATGATACAACCATTGTGGAAAGCAGTAT
>NW_006924467.1:5166-6838 GCF_000298275.1 Orycteropus afer afer
GAAGAGGTAACTATGGGGAGAAAGTGGGAGGGGAGCTGTTGCATTGTGGTAAACTGTGGTCAATGTCATGAGACAAAGTATATGTGAACCGCTGTATGGAAAGTGAATTTGCTCTGTAAACCTTCACCCAAATCACAATTTAAAAAAAAAAAAGTAAAAAAAAGGACTTGGATGCCATGAAAATAGTGAAAAAGACAAACCACAAGGTAGGAGAAGATACAAATACAGAGTTTTGCAGTACTTGTAATATATAACTTGCCATTATATAATAATAAATTCCAAATATATAGCAAACTACTCAACTTAATAGGAAAAATTCAGTCCAATGGGAAGATGAGAAAACCTTGCCAATTACCAAAGAAGAAATCCAAATGTCCAATAAGTATGTGAAAAAAGCCCTTTACTAATAATGAAGGAAATGCACACTGAAACTGCTAAGAGATAACACCACATATCCAACAGCCTGACAAGAAATAAAAAGTTTGGTAATACCAAATACTGGCAAAGATGTTAATTTCCAAACATTGCTGATGGTGGTGATGGTGGCATATTAGTAGAACTGATCTAGAAAATCGTTTCACATTATCCACTATAGTTGAAGATGTATGCAGATTATAACTCCACACTTCTACTGCCAGATACATTGCAGAGAACCTATGTATGGTAACACCAGGACCTATGTACCAGATGTTTAAAGCAGAATTATTTAAGATAACTGGAACTAGACTGGAGAGTCTAGTGCCCATCAGCATGACAGGCTTTTGAATTTCCTATTGATTTTAAGTGCCTTCTCACTTCCATCCTCTGCCTTAGGTTGCACCTGGGCCACCTGACCAGTTCCCTCCCTTGCAATGACACTCTTGCAAGTAGCATCAATTTGTATACAGGTAGTACCTAAGGCATTTGACTACTAACCAGAAGGCTGGCAGTTTAAACCCACAGCCCTCCTTGGAAGGACCTTTGGGCAATCTACTTCCGGGTCGCTGTGAGTTGGATCCCACTCAACAACAGTGTGTTTGGGTTTGTGTTTTTTGGTTTTGGCTTTGGAAAGTAGAGCGTTCCTATGAAACTTTTTGTAAGCCAAAATGGCATAAAGCAAAGAAGCAATTGCCATTAATTTATATGGAAAAGAATTTGGAGCACTCCAGACCCAAAAACTTACCTACCAAATCATACCAAATAACACATAAAACCTAACATAACACTAACATACAGTGTTCACAGGCACAGCTCAAACCTATGGCGGCCTGATACTGAGTTGCTGAATGTAGTTCTGAAGAAAGAGCTTGGCGATGCCACTCTCTCTGCTCTCAGTGCGTGCTGCCTCTTTAACAGCTTGCTGTAAAACAAACTCTGAAGCTAGTTTCGCTTTTCACCTTTCTTCGTGAAAGCAAAAATCTTCTTTGGATTTCTTTTGGTTAGTGAAAAAAGTTACTAACTTAGGTCTTTTGTGAAAGCAAAGTACCATAAAGCAAACTTACAAAAAGTGGAGGATGCCTGGATTAAAATATTATTTAATACTTAAAATAAGATGTGTGTTCTGGTTACCTTATGCCGCTCTGACAGGAAACATAGCATAAATGGGATGGTCTTAACAAACAGGAGTTTATTCTTACAATTTGGAGGCTTTAAGTCCAAGTTCAAAGTGCCAGGCTCTAGGGGCTGGGTGAAA